>NC_042621.1:17229974-17393916 GCF_901001135.1 Rhinatrema bivittatum
CAAGAATTTACCCAAACCTTTTTTAAACCCAGCTACACTAACTGCACTAACCACATCCGCTGGCCATAAATTCCAGAGCTTAATTGTGCGTTGAGTGAAAAAGAATATTCTCTGATTAGTCTTAAATGTGCTACTTACTAACTTCATGAAGTGCCCCCTTATCCTTCTATTATCCAAAGTGTAAATAACCGATTCACATCTACTTGCTCAAGACCTCTCATAATTTTAAAGACCTCTGTCATATCCCCCTCAGCCGTCTCTTCTCCAAGCTGAACAGCCCTAACCTCTTCAGCCTTTCCTCATAGGGAAGCTATTCCATCCCTTTTATCATTTTGGTTGCTCTTCTCAGTACCTTCTCCATCGCAACTATATCTTTTTGGAGATCTGACAACCAGAATTGTACACAGAATTCAAAGTGCGGTCTCACCATGGAGCGATACGAGGCATTATGACATTTCCGTTTTGTTAACCATTCCCTTCCTAATAATTTACCACTGGCCCACTTTAGAAACCTAACACTGAATCAAGCAAGTGAAAACAGAGCTTGGCTAATAACTAATAACAACAGGTAGAGTTTTCTTCATTTAACCACAGGTAAGGAGATCCCATCAGGCTGTTGAAACTATAACAGTGATTCAAAATGATTCAATCAAAATGCAAACGACTAGGGAAGAAACATTTTATTTAATCCATTCCCAAATCTCTACCCTCAGCTAATTTGGTGTTAGACTACACTAATACAGTTCCATTGTTTATCTCAAGGGCCCACCCTACACCAAATCCAACAAATGAACAGCATTTTTCAGCACAAAAAATCAGAATTCACCCAGATTTATTGGTAAAGTTTCCTAACAATAAACAAAATATATTTCATAATAGCAGACAAAATATCATCCTACATCATTATGACAAATTTTCAGAGACCCCCAGTTTGATTTAAAAACTTTATCACTGGGCACAACAATTCACAACAATATTCTCAATGATTCCCAACAGGGTTTTGCTTACTTGAATTGTTGTACATTTGTTGTTGGGGTGTCGCAGGATACACACACCCTAGCTACTGTTTGTTCCATTGTTCAAATTCCTAATAAATAGAATTAAACATAAAATCAAACATATCTCTCAAAATTATAAGGTAATATTTGGTTTTCTATTTCCTTAAACCTGTGACTGTCTTTTAAATGTATGAGCAGCTCTGTTTTAAAATAGGAAAATAGTTACAAATCCCACCCTTTATGGAAATGTTTCACCCACAAGCTGGAAACTGGGAATTGCCAGAGGCCGTCTGTCTCGTCCCAAATTTCCTGAAGTTCTCTCATGCGGGTCTCTCTCTCTGGATCCGATGATAGTGAGGCTGCTATTCCAGATACTGTAGCATTTGTATGTACGTTGTCCCCTGTCTTTCCATGGTTTATGAGTAGTGTTGTCTTATTCTCCACCATGCTGATGCTTCCAAGACTAATGCCCCCGGCTAATTCCCCTGGCCTACCCGGCTTTCCATGAAAAAGGAAGATTTGTTGTAAGCTACCCTCCCCTTTTGCCCTCAAATAGACCCAGGCTTCTTTGACTTGGTTGCCCCTCCAGGCTTCCTCAATCCTTCCCAAAATTAAAGTGAAGGGCATTCTTTCCACCACCATCACCCACAATGGAGCTTGTTGGCCCTCCCACTCAATAATCACTCTATTACCTGGATAAGACTGTATGCATCCATGTACACACTGGACTTTTACCCATCATTTGTCCTGTTTCTGCCCATCTATTCCTGTCCAAATCCTTAAATTCCTGGCTGGGGACCGACACAAGGGACTGATTACTCCCAGTATCTAGAATGGCTTTTAACCATTGGCCTTTTCTTTTTACCATCTGGTCAAAGGTTCCTTCTATTCCAGTGCTTTTGGCAGAAGGCCCCCTTTTCATATATGAGCAATCTATGTAGGGGCAATCTCTCTTGAAGTGCCCCCTCCTCCCCACAAGTAAAACACGTATGTGTCCCTTTCCCCGTTGGGGTACCCTTCCCTTCTCAGGATCCATTGTCTTTTTACTCTTCATTTCCTGGGATTTATAATGTCCCAACCTTCTCCCTTGTTCCAGGATTCCTCTCTAGCTATATTTTCTTTACTCAGGGACCCTCCCCCCCCATATATGGGTTTAAACCTCCCTTTTAACTGAACTTCTTCCCTTCCTCAATGTCTACATACCTCTCACTGAAGGTAATTGCCTCTTTTAGGTTAACAGGCCCCTGGTGGCCAACCCAAACTCACTATCCCGGAAGGATAGGTAAATATCGTTCTAAAATTATAACCTCCAACATTTCCTGTTTTGACTTCTGTTTTGGCTCTAACCACCTACTTGCAAGGTCTCGCAGGCAGGCTACCACCTGGGGTCTTTCTCCCTTCCCAAACTTCAATTCCCTAAATTTCCACTCAGCAGAGTGGAAACACTCAGCTGAGTGGAAACACTCAAAGAAAGAAACACTCAAAGAAAACACTCAAAGAAAACACTCAGCAGAGAGACCCAACCAATCTGCAATAGCCGCTTTCACCACATCATAATTATGGGCTTCCTCTTTTTCCAAGGCCGGTATGTGGCTTGTGCTTCTCCAGTTTAAAAAATGGCTAATCTGGCGGTACTATGTTCCTGGAGCTGGCCCACTATCTCTGCCACCCTCTCAAAAGTTGTCAGAAATAACTCTGAATCATCCCCCTCAGTCGTTTTACTTAAGCCCAAATCCTGCACCAGTCCACCCTCACCTGATTCTTCAGCCCTTGCCAGTCCTTAATTTTGCCATTGACACTTTTGAAGTTCCATTAAGGCTTTTGTCTCCCTGGACTGTTCCTCAGTCAAAGCTACCAATGGTTGTATTTGTTGTGTTTGCTGGGCCAACATCTGCTGTATCATACTATGCATCATATCTTGTTGCTTCTGAATCTGTTCCACCATCCTCTTGACCATTGCTTCAGACGCCATCATGGACATCAGGAATAAAACAGAGAAAAAAAACCCCCAAATTCGGTACCACCACAGTTTACCCACGGCCCCCACTTTCTCTGCTGGTGGTCTCCCCCCCAATGGTCGCCTCTGATACCCCCTTACCTCCAAGTATTTACTGCCAAGCCTTATTTTAATCAAGACTCCTGCCGCTGGGTTTCCCCTAGTATCCACACCTAGTAGAATAAGATATGCTTATCTCATTCCTTCTTGGGTTTCTGCTTATCCAGGGGTCCATACATTCCTACTCTCAGGTAGTTTCTGTGCGTTTGATTCACAATGATCCCACTTCTGATACCAATTGTTGTCCTATGCCTTTCCACGGGTTATGAGTAGTGTCGTCCCATTCTTCCACACAGCCGATGCTTCTGAGGCTAATTCTCCTCTGCAGAACTCTTCTATGTAGAGTGGTAGCCTCAGAACTCAGGCATTGCTTGAGCAGGTGCTTTTAATCCTACTGGGAGTTCAAACAACCAGGATAAATACTTTTGTCTCCCGTCACCTTCCAGACCATGGCAGGCCCTCTGAAAGTAGGCCTGACCTTCTCTACACAGGCCAATCCACAGTTCATAAAGAAAACCACTGAGTGGTCAAATCCATGGCTTATAACGACTTCAGGTTTAAACCTCGCTATTCCAGACACAGTTTATGGCTCCTGCCACTGGTTTAAACCTCTCTATTCCAGGCACAGTTTATGGCTCCTGCCACTGGGACTGTTCAAGCACTGAATCAAGTATCTGTCACCACCCACCATAGCTTGGAGAGTTAGAAACTATGCCTTGCCCAACTACAGCTACATCCACCCACAGCAGTTTCCTCTTAGCAGACTCTAACCTGTTTGGTGATCCAGTCTCCTTGAAGGGGTTTCCACCCGTCCTCTCCCACCTCTATCGGTACTGGCCCCAGTTCTGGACTCTCGACATGCCCACCTCCATCTCCTCCATGTCCCCCTCTCCCTATAGTAGTCCTCTTCTGTTCCTGTCGGCCCCCTCCACAAGCCACCTCCCTAGCCCCTCCCAATCTACCTGGGTGTCCCCACCCTCTTGCTTAGGTACAGGCTGTGCAGTCCCTCCCTCTCTGTTCATCAACCCTCCCTCTGCCCCAGTGCCTCTCAAAGAAAAATCTCTTCCCCTAACCTGGGGTTTCTTGGGTTTTGTGGATTCCACCTAGGTTTCCTGTCTCATCCTCTCCTGGGGTATATAATAACCATCACAATTAGTGTTAGTCATTCACTAATACTGTGAATCTGTCTTACATCTGGATGTAACTACACTAGTATTACAGTAAATGTTTACTGCAGTTTATATAGCTAGTGGTATGTAAGTGAATTGGTTAGTAAATAAGTTCTTTCAAGAATGAGTAAGTGTTCAAAATGAGTTCTACCAGCAACTGTCTCTTAATGGCTTATACTTTTCCAAATCAATCAGCGGAAGTCTTTCCATGACATCATGCCAGCATTGTTCATGCAAGATATTGAAAACTGTTACCAATTCAACAGAGATTACTTGCCATCTGATTGCTGGTATTTCTGATGTCCAGGATTTGCAATTTCAAATGTCCATCTTTGATGAGTTGATGACCACAGACGTATACTTCTGGCAAGTTTAACAGTTCAGCTTGGGATTACTCTTTCACTCACCATCTGCCTTAAGAAAACTGGTCTTTTCCTTCTTCCTTATCTCACAGAACTGAAAAGTAGCTGGAAACTTAAGATAATAGACAATAAAGGTGAAAGGTCAGTTGGACAGAGAAAGCAGAACTTCTGCTAGAAGTCAGTAGAATTCAAAGAAAGAAATGGGAGAAAAACAAGATTACATGATCTAACTAAAAAAATTAACTACTAATGTCTATATAAAAAAGGAATATACAACAATTAGGACAAAAAGGAAATGTTAATGTAGAATCTTTCACAAAAATATAATACATTTCAGTTTGAAACACAGTATAAATATAATCACCTTCCCATTTTTCTTATATATATGAAAGTATCATTAAATATATCATTCATACTTAACCTGATCAGAATCCATTCTACACAAGTATTACACCATGAAACACATACACATGCTCATATAAAAATAAAGTTAAATCTTCATATACAAAATTCCAAAGATATATGTATTTTTTCTTGTTTGACTTTCTTCTTCTTTGACTCATATGCAATATCCCTTAATGCTTCAAACTGGTGTTCTTCATTCCCAAAAGCTCCACCTTCTATTCAGTCCTAGAGTTTTCAATGGCAACAGAATTGCATTGGAATGAAAGGTACCATGTTGAAGGGGTTTTTTTTTTTTTGTTAATGCAGGTTCAGTCCTCGTGGGGAGGTGACCTTTCTCAGAGATCAGATTACTTCAGAAAGAGTAAAAATGTATTTTTCAATGGAATACAGTGATTCCCTATGGCCTTAATATGGGTATAGAATGGTCAGCATGCTTATAGATGTGCTTCTTGTGTATGTATTTGTAAGTGGGCAATGTGATTGGTAGTGCTATCCATGTGATTGTAGACATGATTCTTTTTAAATTTGGTTTCGTAGTGGAACATGTAGAGACGTTGCCATTGAAAGATAAAGGTGAAAAAGACTCTGTGTTCTACTTGAGCCTATAGAATTCATGTAAGTAGTAAGCTATATAAAATCCTTGATGTTTTGAAATTATGTCAGGTTTGTGATTATGATATTATAAATTTAATTTTTGGGAAATTGTATCAGAATAAATGTGCTCTCACAATCGCCTGGCTCTTGCCCACATATACACGATACTGGTTGCAGCGCTATCGCACACACAGTCACCTCATTTACCCTTTCCCATTTTTTAATTTTAAAACCCCATCACGTGACCCACTTCTTAAAACCAATCCCAACACTAAGGTTTTCCAAATTTCTTTCACCTAAGTGTTCCAATTCTCTTTCACCCAATTTTTCAATATATTTATTGCATTTCAATAGCACTACTAAGTCCTTATCTTTTCGCCATTCTCTCCACTGCTCAGTAGGCTCGCTGTTTCACAGTGCCGCTGCTATATACACACTCCCGTGCCTCCCTGAAGTGTGTATATAGCAGCCGCATTGTGAAACAGCGGCATTGTGATACAGCGAGCCTACTGAGCAGTGGAGAGAACGGCGAAAAGATAAGGACTTAGTAGTGCTATTGAAATGCGATAAATATATTGAAAAATTGGGTGAAAGAGAATTGGAAACACTTAGGTGAAAGAAATTTGGAAAGTGTTGGGATTGGTTTTACGAAGTGGGTCACGTGCTGGGGTTTTAAAATTAAACCAATGGGAAAGAGTCAATGAGGTGACTGTGTGTGCGATATACACGATACTGGTTGCAGCGCTATGTGGGCAAGAGCCAGGCGACTGTGAGAGCACATTTATTCTGATACGATTTCCCAAAAATAAATTTATAATATCGTTTTGAAATAATTCCTCCCCTATTTTGGGATATGGTGTGATTGATAATAGTATATGAGGAGGATTGGAAGAAGGCCTTATATAATTCATTTTGTGTAGGTTTGTGATTATTACATATTTAATTCATTTTGATATGTGACATTTATATATTTATAATTGACATGGTGTTGATAAAGAAATTGCATTTAGGTGACGATGATACAGAGAAGATGGCTTAATATAAGGTTGTTGAACATGAGATAAATTACTTTTGCATGTCCTGTCTGCACTCGGCCCGTGCCTTGGCCTGCTCACCTTGTCCCTACTCAGGCAGGTCGCGGGTCGTCCTCCCCCTCTGCTGCTGCCAGCTCTGCTCGGCCTCAGCGTCCCGCAGTGGTGTCTGCCAGGCCTTCCACCTCTTGCCAGGCCTCACGGCGGGGCTCGGCATCCTCTGTGGCGTCGGCTCCGCCCCTAGGCGCATGCGCATGGACCATCCGACCTCTTAAAGGGCCAAAGGTGACTCCCAGCTCCACAGCACGCCCCGACACCACTTCCTTGCCTTGGCATTCGGGTCGTACACTCCAGTGTTATCTAGTTTGCCTGTTCCAGTGTGTCTCTTGTTCCAGCGTCTCCTGTTTCCAGCGTCTCCTGTTCCTTCGTCTCTCCATCCCTGGTAGTACCCTTCAGACTGATCTCATGGTACTGACCTTTGCTTGCTCCTGACTACTCCTGATTGCTGCCTGGACCTGACTTCTGCCTGTTTACTGACTGTTCCTGATTGCTGCCTGGACCGACCTCTGCCTGTCCACCGACTCCTGATCGCTACCTGGAACTTGACCTCTGCCTGGCCTGACTACTACTGGACTGACTACAGGTACTGACCCCTGCTTCGGCTGACCATTCTGGACTGATACTCTGGCCTTGATCCTCACTATCCACTCGGACACTCTCTTCTGGCCTCAGGCGACCTGTGGACTTCTGTGCCTGAACATCGATTGCACACCCTTGTTCATGGTGGGCACTCCCCTGCACTTCCTCTCTAGGATACCCTGTAAGACCCACCTAAAACTAGGCGGCCCGGGCAACCAAGGGCTTAACCTGAGGGAACCCCGGTTTGCTATTGGTGAACATCCAGCTAGCCTCTGTCTCCTCCTGTGCTATGCCTCCTGGTGGCAGGCGCTCTCCGGGTCCGACCAGAGGGCTGTACCAATCCTGTACCAGGCCAAGGGTCCACCTCCAGCACAACAGGTTGCCAAGGCCATGGCGGAGTCTCCCGCCTTGCAGGCCATCTCTGGCCTAGCTACTCACGTCCGAGAACAACGAACCCTGGAAGCATTGCCTTCATCTGTGGAGAAACTACGGTCTTAACTAGAGGATTCTGTTGTGGCCAATTCTGGGGGTTGGGCTCAAACCCCGCCTCCACGAGCATCATTGGCCCTCCAGTTCCATCCCATTTTAATGGGGATCCGTGCCTCTGCCGAGGCTTCCTCAACCAATGTTTTATGCAATTCGCACTACAGCTTATGTTGTTTCCTAGTGAGATTACCAAGATATCTTCATCCTCTCACGCCTTGAGGGGAAGGCCCTGGCATGGGCTTCCCCACTTTGGGAGCATTCTGATGATATCCTCCATCATCTCTGCCATTTCATTTCCGTTTTTAAGCAGATCTTTGAAGATCCTGGCTGACAGGCGGTTGCAGGTCCCCAGCTTCTCCACCTTTGTCAAGGATCACATTCGCTCACCGAATTCACTTTAGAATTCAGGACACTAGCTACAGAACTGGAATGGCAAGAGGACTGCCTACGGGCAATCTATCTGGATGGCTTGTCTCCTGCCCTCAAGGATGAGCTGGCTGCTTGAGAGATTCCTACATCACTGGATGACCTGATTTCCCCGCTTGGCAGATTGATCACCGCCTATGTCAGCGATACCAGGAGGTTAAGGTCTCCTGGCCTTCTGCCATATGCCCAGTTCATGTTACAAGTCCACGATGAAGGCCATACCAGCACCTCCTCCATCACCAGAGGAGCCGATGCAGATCAATCGCGGATGCTTGTCTCCTGAAGAGCACCATCGACGTAAGAAGCAAGGCCTATATTTATATTGTGGCAGTTCCGGACATCTCCTGCAATCCTGCCCTGTATGTCCAGGAAACTGCAGAGCCTGAGCCTGGCAGGGGTCCTGAGCTTGGGCGGTACTGTTACTGGCCCCCAATTATTACTCCCTGTGTCCCTCTCTAGGGAATCACGCTCCTTTGCCACTACCGCACTTGTGGACACCGGGGCAAGTGGCAACTTTATTCTGGACGACATCGTCACACTACTCCAGATTCCGCTTCAACCTCTGAAAATCCCTCTCCACATTGCATCAATCCAGGGAGAGCATCTCCCCGGAAGCATTACGCATCACACTGTGACCTTCCGCCTCTCCGTGGGAACCCTCCATGAGGAGGAGATCTCCCTGTACGTCTTAAAGCGTTCTACGCATCCAGTAATCCTAGGACTTCCTGGCTCCAGGTACACGGCCCCCACTTTGACTGGCAATCCCTGCAATTAATTCAATTGGGACCCCAGTGCCAGAACCGCTGTCTGTGACAGGTCTCTCCAGCGGTCACAGTTCTGAACTCTACAACCCTTACCGGATTACCTGCTCCATATTCTGACTTCAAAGATGTGTTCTCCAAACAAAATGCTGCCATCTTGCCTCCACTCAGAGAATTCAATTGTCCCATTGAGCTCCTACCAGGTACCACGCCTCCCAAGGGCAGAACCTACCCTCTCTCGCTGCCGGAAACCCAAGCAATGTCTGAGTACATTAAGGAGAAATCTGAATAAAGGAATCATAAGACCCTTCGATTCCCCAGCAGGAGCCAGATTCTTCTTCATGAAGAAGAAGGATGTCAGTTTACATCCTTGCATTGATTACCATGGGCTAAATGCTGTGACTCGCAAGGATCATTACTCTCTGCCACTCATTAGCGAACTATTTGATCAGCTACAAGAAGCCCAGATTTTACAAAGCTAGATCTCCGAGGGGCATACAATCTTGCTGGATCCAGTCAGAGGATATCTGGAAGACTGCTTTCAATACAAGGGACGGCCACTACGAGTATGTAGTGATGCCTTTCGGAATTTGTAATGCCCCTGCAGTCTTTCAGCGTTTGATGAATGAGATCTTCCGGGACCTACTATACTCATTTGTTGTGGTATATCTAGACGATATACTAATCTTTTCCAAAGACCTGAAGTCCCACTGCTCACATGTTCAGTCCTCCAATGCCTCAGAGGCAAAATTTGAGAAATGTATCTTCGAACAGACTCGCCTTCCATTTCTGGGTTACATTATCTCCAATCGTGGTTTCACCATGGACCCTGAGAAACTCCAAGGAATTTGAGATTGGCCCCAGCCAGTAGGCCTCCGCACCTTACTTTCTTCGATTTACAAATTATTACAGGAACTGCATCGCTAACTACTCCACACTAGCTGCTCCACTCACGGCCATGACTAGGAAAGTTAGTAACCTTCAAGTTTGGAGCCCCATGCTCAATCTGCCTTCCACACCTTGAAAGAGGCCTTCTGCACCGGACCCTGTCTACGTCACCCAGATCCTAACCTCCCCCTTCGTCGTCAAAGTGGACGCCTCCGCCATTGGAGCTGGGGCGGTCCTGAGCCAATATTCCTCCAAGGGGGTCTTTAATACCCTGCTCCTTCTACTCACACAAGTTTCTCCCTTGAGCAAAACTACATGATCAGGGACCGTAAACTCCTAGCTGTGAAATTGGCCCTTCAGGAATGGCACCCCTAGTTAGAAGGAGCACAGCATAAATTCACGATCTTTACAGATCACACTTAAAGGAAGCCCAGGTATTGAACCCCAGACAGGCCCGCTGGGCGCTGTTCTTTCAACGTTTTAACTTTGAACTCTGCTACCATCCAGCAGCAAAGAACACCCGAGTGGATGCTCTCTCTCGCTCTCTTGAGCCAGAGGATACACCAGAAACTCCTAGGCACATCATCAACCCAGCTTGCATAACTCTCACTGTTACCAACATGGTGCCAGCTGGGAAGACGGTGGTCCCACGCCGCCTCCGGGAGCACATTCTCCGCTAGGCCCACGACTCGAAGTTGGCTGGCCATCCTGGCTGGGCTCAGACCCTTGAGATGTTAAGAAGACATTGCTAGTGGCTCAGCATGGTTAAGGACTCCTGCAGTTATGTAGATTCCTGCTCCATCTGTGCACAACAAAAGCCACCAACTAGTCACCCGTGGAGGCTCCTCCAACCTCTTCCGGCTCCCACCGAATCCTGGTCAAGCATCTCTACTGACTTCATCTTTGATCTACCCCCATCAAAGGGCATCACAGTCATTTGGGTTATCATCGACTGCTTTTCGAAAATGGGCTACTTCGTTCCACTACAGAGCCTCCCCTCGGATTCTGAATTGGCAAAACTGTTCTTAAATAACATATTCCGCTTACATGGTTTACCCAGAGAGATCATATCTGATTGTGGACCACAATTCACTGCCAAATACTGGAAATCCTTGTGCAAAACGTTTGATATTACCCTGAACCTGACGTCGGCCTATCACCTTCAAGCAAATGGCCAAAATGAAAGGATAAACCGGTCCCTGAAAATATTCTTGAGATCCTATGCCAATGAATAACTGGGCCAACCTCTTGCCATGGGCCGAGTTTTCCCACAATACATACGTCGCCTCTGCCACTAACATCTCACCCTTCTCAGTGGTCTTTGGCCACCAGCCACACCTGCCTCTACCTGAGCCGCTTTAAGTACCCTTGCCCGTGGCCCAGTCTACAGCACAGACAATACATCGTTTGTGAAATCAAGTCAAAGAGAGACTAACTCATGCAGCCGAAAGCGCCAAACAATTCACGGGCACTCATCGTCGCACCGCACCCTTGTTCCGACCTGGTGAGAAGGTTTGGTTACGCACCAAGCATATCAAGTTATGCCTTCCATCGCAACGACTGGCCCCCAAATACATCGGACCATTCCCGATCATCAGACGCATAGGGGCAGTAACTTATCAACTACAGCTAACTCATAACATGGGCATCCACAACACATTTCATGTATCCCTCCTTAAACCTCTGGTACTGTTGTGGCCGACCAGACATCTACCCACTCCACCACAAGTCTCCGCTGAACCTGACATTAGTCTTAAGGTAAGAGATGTCCTCGATGTCCATTGGCGTCGAGGCTGTTGGGAATACCTCCTTGCCTGGGAGGGATTTGGGGACAAGGAAAACTCTTGGGAGCCCTCACAGAACATACTTGACAAGAATTTGTTGATGGACTTCCACCAGGCTCATCCTGACAAGCCACAACCAAGGAGGGGGAGGCCTGAGGGGGTACTGTTGCACGTCCCGTCCGTGCTCGCCCATGCCCGGGCCTCCTCACCTCGTCCCTACTCAGGCAGGTCCTGTGGCGTCCTGTCCTACTGCTGCTGCCAGCTCTGCTCGACCTCGGCGTCCCGCGGTGGCATCCACCGGGCCTTCCACCTCTCACCAGGCCTCATGGCGGGGCTCGGCATCCTCCGTGGCATTGGCCCCGCCTCTAGGGGCACGCACATGGACTGCCTGGCATCTTAAAGAGCCAAGGGTGGCTCCCAGCTCCACAGCGCGCCCTGATTGACGTCCAGATATAAGGAAGTGGTCAGACACCACTTCCTTGCCTTGGCAATCGGATCATACACTCCGGTGTTATCTAGTTTGCCTGTTCCAGGGTCTCTTGTTCCAGTGTCTCCTGTTCCAGCATCTCCTGTGTCTCCTGTTCAGCATCTCCTGTTCCAGCTTCTCCTATGTCTCCTGTTCCAGTGTCTCCTGTTCCTTCATCTCTCCATCCCTGGTAGTACCCTTCGGACTGATCTCACAGTACTGACCTTTGCTTACTCCTGACTACTTCTGATTGCTGCCTGGAACCAACCTCTACTTGTCCACCGACTACTCCTGATTGCTACCTGGAACTTGACCTCTGCCTAGCCTGACTAATCCTGGACTGACTACAGGTGCTGACCCTGCTTCAGCTGACCATTCTGGACTGATACTCTGGCCTTGATCCTCGCTATCCACTTGGATACTCTCTTCTGACCTCCTGCGACCTTTGGACTTCTGTGTCTGAACATTGACCACGCACCCTTGCTTGTGGTGGGCACTCCCCTGTGCTTCCTCTCTAGGAGACCCTGTGAGGCCCACAAGACCAGGCAGCCCGGGTAACCAAGGGCTCAACCTGAGGGAACCCCGGGTTGCTATTGGTGAAGCTCCAGCTAGCCTCTGTCTCCTCCTGTGCTCCGCCTCCTGGTGGCAGGCGGTCTCCGGGTCCGACCGGAGGGCCGTACCAATCCTGCACCAGGCCAAGGGTCCACCTGCAGTGCAACAATTACACTGCTGTGTAAGTGATTTTTTTAGATTGTTTCTAATAATATTTGGGAGTAGTTATGTTGAAGATATTTATATTCATTTTCTCATCCCATTTTTTTAATAGACTATTTTTTATGAAATACACATAAGAAATTGTGAAATTCTTTTTTCCGTACTGAAGCTGGGTGCAGGCAAAATGAGGATCACATGTCAGGATAGGATTGAATAGAAAGTGGAGCTTTTGGGAACGAAGAACACTGGTTTGAAGCATTAACGATTATTGCGTATGAGTCAAAAAAGAAAGTCATTCAAGAAAAAATACATATGTCTGGAATTTTGTATATGAGTTTTTAACTTTATTTTTATATAAGGGTGTGTATTTATACTGTGTTTCAAATAGTTTTTTAAAATATATTTTTGTAAAAGATTGTACATTTTGTACTTACGTATTTAAGCTATGAATCCAATCCTCACCGATTGATATTAATAAACACAATTATTAGAACAGGTTGTTAACATAATAAATATTTTATTTGAATCATTTTTGAGTCATTATTAGAGTTTTATTTGGGGGTTCTTTTGGTATTGTTTAGCAGTGGACAAGTTTACACAGTTTACTAGTGTGAACTCTGCATATGATTACCTTCTGTTGTATTTTACTGTAGCTGTGAATGGCCCAGCCTCCCCCAATTTTAACTTTCTGACTCAAGATAAGAGACCTCATTTCAGCTGCTAGAGAAGATTATAGTCAGAACCCCTAATTAACATTTGTTTGGTTCACTTCAGTGGTACACAAAGAACCCACCCCATGGGAGCAGGTTGCCCTTGCCCTTTGTCATAATATGTTAACTTTAAAAAAACTGTTAGAAATTGGGAGACAATAGTATATCAAAGGTACTTAACAAAACATATGCCTGGATAAACCTCCTGGTTTATCCAAGGGAGTTTACCAATTCATATACTCCTATGGTAGGTGCAAAACATAAATATTCTATCCACCCTCAATTTTGCCCAGCCCTATTCAGCTATCCTGACCATAGTCCCCTGTAACATGCTACCATTACTTAATGTCATGGGTGGACCTGGTGGGCACATTAGTTGCGGGAAGTAAAGAGAAGTATGGCTTAAGGTACTTCAGTTCACCCCTCCCCCCCCTTAGCTCTGATTAATCATTGGCCAGTCTGACCTCTTCCAACTCCATGTAAAGCTCACTGGGTTAAAGTCAGAGGTCAGGCTTGTCCTTCAGACTATGAGCAACCCAGGCCACACAGCCAGCAGTCACATTGTGCCCATTACTGTGGGGATGTTGCAGCCTCAGAATTTAACAGTCTTTTTAAACAGAAATCTTTCTTCATTTGAAGGGCGTTTGACTTCTTTACAATATTGTTACCATGCTGAGGCTCCTGCTCATTCCCACTCAAGTTCAATTTTAATTACAAAATAAATCCTGTCTATACAGGTTTAGTTTTACTTTGATCTTATCTATCATTTTGTTTTCATGCAGTATGAGTTTCTTATTATTTCTTGCCTTTTATTCAAGATTGATTTACACAAACCCTTTCTTGGCATCTAGATAGTACAGTGGGAAAAAGCAGAAAAGCAACTTCCATTAAAGTAGAAATCTAAGAAGTATTCAACAAAAGAAGAAAATAGTTCTCAAATCTTGACAAAAATAAACAAGTTTGGTGCACTAAGAAGCAGGTACTGCAGATACTCCATTAATATACCCACAGACATGACCACAAACACTGATTCACCCACATTTATATGTGCCTTTTATTCACTTCCCAGATCTCCCAAACCTGAATATATTTATTGTTGCTGTCCCGGGCCGTGCCCTGGTCCCTCCACCTACCTTAGGGACAACCCGGGTCATTTCACGGTGTTCTCGGGCCTGCATGGCCCCCAGCGCGTCTCTCCCTCCTCGGGAGAGACGCCGACAATCCGTGGCGGCTGGCCCCGCCCCCTAGATGCACGCGCGTGGGGAGGAGCCATTCTTAAAGGGGCCAGCACGGGAAAACTTTAGAGGACACCCTGGATGACATCAGATGCTGCAGGGTATTTAAACCCTGCAGCTCCACCTAGACGGGGCCTTGCAATGAGGTTCCTCAGTTTCCCTGAGTCTTTAGTTGCTGCAGTGTGTCCTGATCATCTTGTCTTCTGGTTTCCTGACCTGGCTTGTTCTTGACTTCGTCGTTGGCTTCCGCTTCTGGCTTTGGTATTGACTCCTGACTTCTGGCTACTGACCCGGCTTCGTCTCCTGACTTCGCTTCCAGCTTCCGCTCCTGGTTTTGGTTCGCCCTCTGACTTCTGGTTTTGAACCGGTTCCGTTCCATGACTCCGTCTTCTGCTTGCGTTCCTGGCTTTGGTTTGGATCTCGGACTTCTGGCTTCTGACCTGGCTTCGCTCTTGGACTCCGACTTCGGCTTCGTCCATCATCTCAGGTATCTGGTACTTGCTGGCCCAGAGGATTCTCCTAAGTCCCAGCGGCTCAGGCTCTCACGGGCTGTACAGGTAGCTGTAACAAGTGCTCCTCTTTTACTTTCTCAGAGAATACCATCAAAATATTTTAACAATGGTGAGAATGTACAGTAAGCCTGCTTCTGCTGAAGTATGGTTAGTTTGCACATAGAGCTTTAGAGAGCTGTTTGAAGACCAGACAGGAAGTGAGCTCAAGGTTAAAAGAAGCTTCATCAAAGAATGTCAGAGAGTTCTGAGTTGACAGGAAGCGAGGTCATGGTTGAATGGAGGCTTCTAAGAAGTGTAATTCTCAGACAGAGGGGGACATTTATCAAAGTGCTATATGGCGTTTTTGCATGTGTTAAGGCGTTTTCGCATGCAAAAAGCACTTTTCACACATGTGAAAACACCATAACGCATGGTACAATGCAAATTAGGAAAAGGGGAGGAGTTTGGGGTGCAATTTCTTGCCAAGTGGGCCAGCTTTGCAATTTGTGAAGCCATATCGCACAGCTTTAATGTGGATTTTAACTACACCTTTTTCATTACGCCGTGCGATATGGCTTTATAACACTCTGTGATGTTTTCACAAATAGCATTTTCAGCTGCTAGGAGAGAGAGAGAGAGAGAGAGAGAGAGAGAGAGAGACTCTAACTATACTAGGTAGGTATTTATACCTCTATATGAGACCAACCTAGCTACTCGAGGTGAGGTTTAGGTATTAGTGGGGTTAGGGGCCACTTTGACAGTCAGAGTACAACATATGAACAGAACAGTGCACTCTTGTGAAGATTTGATGACCTTCGGAGTGAGGAAACTCACCCAAAGATGAGATTTGTGCAATGTTCTCTCAACCTAGCTTGATGTTACCCAGGTAGAGAGTCCATCAATTTAGGTTGAGAGAACATTGCACAAATCTCATCTTTGGGTGTTTCCTCACTCCGAAGGTCATCAAATCTTCACAAGAGTGCACTGTTCTGTTCGTACGTCACACTTTGAATGTCAAAGTGACCCCTAACCCCTACACTAATACCTAAACCTCACCTCGAGTAGCTGTAGTTGGGCAAGGCATAGTTTCTAATAGGGATGTGAATCGTTTTTTGACGATTTAAAATATCGTCCGATATATTTTAAATCATCAAAAATCGTTAGGGCCACCTTACAATACCAATTCCCCCGATTTATCGTTAAAAATCATAAATCGGGGGAAGGGGGAGGGCAGGAAAACCGGCACACTAAAACCCCCTAAAACCCACCCCCAACCCTTTAAATTAAATCCCCCCACCCTCCCGAACCCCCCCCCCAAAATGCTTTAAATTACCTGGGGATCCAGCGGTGGTCCAGAACGGCGGCGGTCCGGAACGGCCCCCTCAATTGAATCCTGTTGTCTTCAGCCGGCGCCATTTTGCAAAATGGCCGCCGCAAAATGCCGGCGGCCATAGACAAAAATGATTCGACGCAGGAGGTCGTTCCGGACCCCCGCTGGACTTTTGGCAAGTCTTGTGGGAGTCAGGAGGCCCCCCCCCAAGCTGGCCAAAAGTTCCTGGGAGTCCAGCGGGGTTCAGGAAGCGATTTCTTGCCGCAAATCGTTTTCCGTACGGAAAATGGCGCCGGCAGGAGATCGACTGCAGGAGGTCGTTCAGTGGCGGTCTGGAACCCCCGCTGAACGACCTCCTGCAGTCGATCTCCTGCCGGCGCCATTTTCCGTACGGAAAACGATTCGCGGCAAGAAATCGCTTCCTGAACCCCGCTGGACTCCCAGAAACTTTTGGCCAGCTTGGGGGGGCCTCCTGACCCCCACGAGGCTTGCCAAAAGTCCAGCGGGGGTCCGGAACGACCTCCTGCGTCGAATCATTTTTGTCTATGGCTGCCGCCATTTTGCGGCGGCCATTTTGCAAAATGGCGCCGGCTGAAGACAACAGATTCAATTGAGGGGGCCGTTCCAGACTGCCGCCATTGTGGACCACCGCTGGATCCCCAGGTAATTTAAAGCATTGGGGGGGGGGGTTCGGGAGGGTGGGGGATTTAATTTAAAGGGTCGGGGGTGGGTTTTAGGGGGTTTTAGTGTGTCGGCTCACGATTTTAATGATTTTCACGATAGTTTACACACCCAAACGGCAACAATACGATTCCCTCCCCCTCCCAGCCAAAATCGATCGTTAAGACGATCGAGGACACGATTCACATCTCTAGTTTCTAACTCTCTCTCTACAAGCTATGATGGGTGGTGGCAGTAAGGGCTTGGTTTCCCCAGAACCAAGCCCACAGGTACTTGATTCAGTGCTTGAACAGTCCCAGTGGTTGTAGGTAGGAAATACAACAATTCAGGCACTTATCGCAAAGTGAGAAAAAGTTATTGCAGTTTGTACTAATACCTAAGCATAGCACACTTTGTGATAAACAGCCTATTACCATAAAACACACCCCTTTTCCTATTGCATGCGATATATAGTGCATTTTGTTAAATCCAGGCCAGAGTGAGATATTAACCCAATTAGAGATAATTGACCATTGGAAACCAAGTGAAGAAACTTCAGCTAAAGTAAAATGCCAAACTGCTAGAGGAGATTAAAAAAGGTCTGGGAACCTTTGGATGGTAGAGCTCTGGATATAGGAAACTGAAGTCAGGGAGGCAATCAGCTGCTGGAAAGCTGGGTGTTTAGCAGGTTAAAGATGATAAGGCTTGTTTACTCTCCTGGGAACCCAAAATGCTATACTCTATTCTTGTTTAATAAAGATATTGAAAAATACTTTCCAGGGAGCCAGGTTAGCCAATATAACCTTAACTGTCCATTTGACATGCTTTGCTGCCTAGAAAGCCATAAGTAGAATCATACATTGTGAAGCACAGATCTTCAAGCGAAAGTAGATCGTGAACAATGAACTTGCAACTGTAAATACTGACAACTAAAACAAGAGCTCTCAATTAGAAGTACTCATAATGAATGGAAACTATGAAATAATTTAGAATTTCAAATAAAAGTTCATCTCTGTCTCATTTCTGGGGAAGAGAGATATGGTAAGTTCCTGTGGTGTAGAAATGACTCAGCAGGACTGCTCTGTTACACACCCTTATCCTATTTATAAAGTACCTAATGTTTCCCATGCAAAAGCCACTTTCTTTAAAAGTAATTTTTACTATTTCAGTCAATATCACACCACTCTTTTTTTTTTAATGTATAGACATATCTTACCCCTTCTTTAACATAAACTACAAGCACACCATTTCTTAACCCAATGTAAAAGTTTCATTTACCCTTTTATTCAAACAGTAGGAACACATTTATTACTGATATACAGCATAAATACTTTAATAAGCATGGCTCATTCATACAACATACTATCAACCTTTTATCACACAATCTATGGTACACATATATCACTCATAACCCTTTATTTATTCAATCAGTTAATCTATTTATACAATTTATAAATAGTTTCCCAGATTTTCAATAAAATCTTCCAAAGCAATGTACAACAACAATTAAAACAAAACATAAAATAAACAATAACAATAAAATCACAATATATAGCAAACTTTTCCAAGGGTATGACAGCACAAATTTCTACTGTTGGTACCAGCTTAAAAATAATCATACCTCATAACTTAGATATTGTCAGCCAAATCTTCAATTTGTGGTGAAAATGCATTAGATGTTTCTCTTACCTAACTGGAAAAGGAGGATCATTCCATAATTTGGATATTATCATAGAGAATGATATATTTTGTAGCTTAACATGTTAGAAAGTTATTACTGATGGAGTTAATGACAGTATTGTAAATGTACATTTCTAGTTGATGATTTCTAATACAACCTTTGAGACATTTGTGGGGGACCGATGCCATGCAAGATCTTAAAATGCATCATCTCATGGGTAACCTGTGCAATTTTAAAAGGAGCAGCTGATTCCCGTCTAGACCGACCCATAACATGTCTTGCTGCCATAATCTGGACAACCTGGAGCTTCCTTATTATAACACCAAGAAGACCCCCAGTATATAGCATTGCAATAATCTAATATTTTAATGGTGGAAAATTCAGAAACGATTTCAATTGCATCACCAACCTTAAAAGCCCATAGCCTGCTTAAAGCATTTTGGGGCGGATTTTAAAAGCCCTGCTCGCGTAAATCCGCCCGGATTTACGCGAGCAGGGCCTTGCGTGCCGGCGCGCCTATTTTCCATAGGCCTGCCGGCGCGCACAGAGCCCCGGGTATCGCGTAAGTCCCGGGGTTTTTCGAGGGGGCATGTCGGGGGCGTGTCGGGGCGGGGCCGATCAGCGAGGCGTTTTGGAGGCGGGGCGGTCTGGGGGCGTGGCCGTGCCCTCCGGAACCGCCCCCGGGTCCCGTCTCGGCGCGCTAGCGGCCCGCTGGCGCGCAGGGATTTACTTCTCCCTCCGGGAGGCGTAAATCCCCGACAAAGGTAGGGGGGGGGTTTAGATAGGGCCGGGGGGGTGGGTTAGATAGAGGAAGGGAGGGGAAGGTGAGGGGAGGGCGAAAGCGAGTTCCCTCCGAGGCCGCTCTGATTTTGGAGCGGCCTTGGAGGGAACGGAGACAGGCTGCGCGGCTTGGCGCGCGCCGGCTGCACAAAATCGGCAGCCTTGCGCACGCCGATCCTGGATTTTAGCGGCTACGCACGTATCTACTAAAATCCAGTGTACTTTTGTTTGCGACTGGTGCGCCAACAAAAGTACGCGAACGCGCATTTTTTGTAAATCTACCCCATTACGTATTTGACTTTCCAAAGTTCAACTAGCATTTAAATTAACTCCCAGTGATTTCACTTCCTCAGTGGTTGTAACCAATACCTCATCAATGGGAAGCTGACATTTCTCCATTTCATCTCCAGCTTGCAAAAACTGTCTTTCTGGCATTTAAAACAAAAAAGTTTCCTTTCAGCCAAGTACTGACTGCAGATATACAATTTTTAAAATGAGTAGCCTCCGGTTCCAAATTTTGACATCATCAGCTTACACTGTATGAAAGGGGTAAAACCAAATGATTGGATCATAACTGTTAAAAGGTCTCAATAAACTTTGGACAGCAAGGGAGAGTGAGGAACCCCGTAATACACTTAATTTAAACATGAACAAGAATCTTGAAAAAATATCATTGGTATCCTTGTTATGGGAGTCTCTGTTTAGTGGACCCTTGTGCTGACCTGCTGGAGACTGGGAAAGGTGGTCAATGTCTCTAGTATATGGCAGGCCGGGAGGCAGATGTTCAGGCAGGACGTAGATGCTCTTCACCCTGGAAGCTGGTACTCCCCCGGGAGGAGCTCGTAGGAGCCCAACCGCTGGGACTTAGGTGGCTTCACCCTTGGAAGCCGAAGCCCCCCCTGAGAGGAGCCCATAGGGTCCCGGCCACTGGGACTTAGGCGGGTTGTGGATCAGGACAGGTAACTGGAACCAGACTAGGACAGTAGCAATACTGCAACTGGGCTCGGGTTCTGGAACCAGGCAGGAACTGTAGCAAGACTCGGGTACTGGAACCAGGCAAGAACTGTAGCAGGATTCGGGTACTGGAACCAGGCAGGAACTAAGCAAGTACTGTAGCAGGCAAGCAGGAACCAAGCAGGTGCTGTAGGAAGCCAGCAGGAACTAGGGATGTGAATCGTTTTTCAACGATTAAAATTATCGTCCGATAATGTTAATATCGTCTTAAATCGTTATAGAACACGATACAATAGAAATTCTAACGATTTATCGTTAAAAATCGTTAAATCGTGTTAGTGCGCACTAACTCGATTTAGTGCGCACTAACTGAAAATGATACAAATAAACACTTTCCAGGTCACTGAAGGTCAGTTAGGAATGAATATGTGTTCCTATTGGCTGGCTGCCCTCTTATCTATTGATGTTACCAAGGTTACCACTGAGGTGATGGTTGGGGGGATGGGAAATGGAACTGGAAACTAACGAACACCAACAGAAAATGAAACAAAGTGTTCACACTTCCCAGGTCAGTAAAGGTCACTTAGGAATGAATATGTATTCCTATTGGCTGGCTGTGCTCTTATCTATTGATGTTACCAAGGCTAACTCTGAGGTAATGGTTGAGGGGATGTGAAATGGAAACAGTTGGAAGCTTGACAAAAAAAGTAATGTAATGATCAGCACTCACGTGACTACAACTTGTTTGTTTATTATTTTTGTTAGCAGGCACCTGAAATGCTAGTGCATGTTGAATTTGCCAATCACTGTGCATTTTAGAAAGGTGGTCCTGGCTGGAACTGTACACAGTTCAAATATATGTAATTGATTGTTGGTAAGTGTAGATTTTAAGTGATTTTCCTGCACACAGTGCCCTAACCCTGGCACCAGGGGTGTTGTGATCTTCCTGCACACAGTGCCCTAACCCTGATACCAGTCTGAGACAGCTCCCTCCCTGCATTACTAGTGAGAGGCTGGCTTCACAGACAGGGGGGAGCTGCCTGACCCTCACTCCTGACTTCCCCCATGTCCCAGCTAGTGAATGGTGTGTGGGTGAGGGGGGGGGGGAGGATGGTGAAGTCTGAGACAGCTCCCTCCCTGCATTACTAGTGAGAGGCTGGCTTCACAGACAGGGGGGAGCTGCCTGACCCTCACTCCTGACTTCCCCCATGTCCCAGCTAGTGAATGGTGTGTGGGTGAGGGGGGGGGAGGATGGTGAAGTCTGAGACAGCTCCCTCCCTGCATTACTAGTGAGAGGCTGGCTTCACAGACAGGGGGGAGCTGCCTGACCCTCACTCCTGACTTCCCCCATGTCCCAGCTAGTGAATGGTGTGTGGGTGAGGGGGGGGGGGGAAGGATGGTGAAGTCTGAGACAGCTCCCTCCCTGCATTACTAGTGAGAGGCTGGCTTCACAGACAGGGGGGAGCTGCCTGACCCTCACTCCTGACTTCCCCCATGTCCCAGCTAGTGAATGGTGTGTGGGTGAGGGGGGGGGGGGAGGATGGTGAAGTCTGAGACAGCTCCCTCCCTGCATTACTAGTGAGAGGCTGGCTTCACAGACAGGGGGGAGCTGCCTGAGCCTCACTCCTGACTTCCCCCATGTCCCAGCTAGTGAATGCTGTGTGGGTGAGGGGGGGGGGAGGATGGTGAAGTCTGAGACAGCTCCCTCCCTGCATTACTAGTGAGAGGCTGGCTTCACAGACAGGGGGGAGCTGCCGGACCCTCACTCCTGACTTCCCCCATGTCCCAGCTAGTGAATGGTGTGTGGGTGAGGGGGGGGAGGAGGATGGTGAAGTCTGAGACAGCTCCCTCCCTGCATTACTAGTGAGAGGCTGGCTTCACAGACAGGGGGCAGCTGCCTGACCCTCACTCCTGACTTCCCCCATGTCCCAGCTAGTGAATGGTGTGTGGGTGAGGGGGGGGGGGGGAGGATGGTGAAGTCTGAGACAGCTCCCTCCCTGCATTACTAGTGAGAGGCTGGCTTCACAGACAGGGGGGAGCTGCCTGACCCTCACTCCTGACTTCCCCCATGTCCCAGCTAGTGAATGGTGTGTGGGTGAGGGGGGGGAGGATGGTGAAGTCTGAGACAGCTCCCTCCCTGCATTACTAGTGAGAGGCTGGCTTCACAGACAGGGGGGAGCTGCCTGACCCTCACTCCTGACTTCCCCCATGTCCCAGCTAGTGAATGGTGTGTGGGTGAGGGGGGGGAGGATGGTGAAGTCTGAGACAGCTCCCTCCCTGCATTACTAGTGAGAGGCTGGCTTCACAGACAGGGGGGAGCTGCCTGACCCTCACTCCTGACTTCCCCCATGTCCCAGCTAGTGAATGGTGTGTGGGTGAGGGGGGGGGGGAGGAGGATGGTGAAGTCTGAGACAGCTCCCTCCCTGCATTACTAGTGAGAGGCTGGCTTCACAGACAGGGGGGAGCTGCCTGACCCTCACTCCTCCGGGGTGATCTTCCTGCACACAGTGCCCTATCCCTGATACCAGGGGTGTTGTGATCTTCCTGCATGCAGTGCCCTATCCCTATTAATACCAGGAGTGTTGTGATCTTCCTGCACGCAGTGCCCTATCCCTAATACCAGGGGTGTTGTGATCTTCCTGCATGCAGTGCCCTATCCCTGATACCGGGATGTGTGCAAGAAGATCCCAACACCCCCGGTATCAGGAATAGGGCACTGTGTGCAGGAAGATCCCAACACCCCTGGTATTAGGGATAGGGCACTGTGTGCAGGAAGATCACAACACTCCTGGTATTAATAGGGATAGGGCACTGTGTGCAGGAAGATCACAATACCCCTGGTATCAGGGTTAGGGCACAAGTTCTAGTCACATTGACTGATCACATTACTTGTTTTGTCAAGCTACCAACTGTTTCCATTTCCCATCCCCCATATACTGTCAGTGGGAAGCTTGGTAACATGAATAAATAAGAGGGCAGCCAATAGGAATACATATTCATTCCTAAACTGACCTTAACTGACCTGAAAAGTGTCAAATTGTATCATTTTCAGTTAGTGCGCACTAACTCTCCGTTAGTGCGCACTAACTCGAGTTAGTGCGCACTAATCGGAAAAAACAATTTTTAACGATTTTTTAACTAAAAAATCGTGCCTAACACGATTTTCTTGCCCTGCCACACGATTTCTATCGTTAAGACGATATGGAAAACGATTCACATCCCTAGCAGGAACCAAGCAGGTACTGTTGCAAGCCAGCAGGAACCAAGCAGGTACTGTAGCAGGCAGGCAGGAACCAAGCAGGTACTGTAGCAAGCCAGCAGGAACCAAGCAGGTGCTGTAGCAGGCAGGCAGGCAGGAACCAGGCAGGTACTGTAGCAGGCAGGCAGGAACCGAGCAGGTACTGTAGCAGGCAGGCAGGAACCAAGCAGGTACTGTAGCAAGCCAGCAGGAACCAAGCAGGTGCTGTAGCAGGCAGGCAGGCAGGAACCAGGCAGGTACTGTAGCAGGAACGGAGCGACGAAGCAAGGCGAGTCACTCCGGGGCACAGTGCAACAGGAAACCGGGAGGCTAACCCATTGCAAGGCAAAGACTGGATGACCGCGGCCGGCTAATCTGACGTCAGGAGTTGGGCGGAGTCACCACTGGCAAGAAACAGCCTAGAAAAGCGCCCAAGTGGAGCGCGTGCGCCAAGGAGCCGGGTGTCTATGGGAGACCTCACAGCGGCGCAGCCCTAGCGGGGACGCCAGCAACCAGGCCGCAAACCAGGCCTCTGGAAGCGGGAGCAGGTCCGGGAGCCCGGAGGTAAGGGCCTGGCCGCGGTGCTTGCGGGCAGAACAGCAACAATCCTATTCTGCAAAAAATCCTATCATATCATAAATCCAACATCTACATTTCAATATTCAGGTATTCACATCTTTTCTACCATGAGCTTATGGATTTCTATTTTTTTTTATTGTTGGAAATGAATAAAGACATACTTATTCATCTTGAAATGTGAGGTAATATCTGCATAAACATAGTCAAGTGTTCATGGCTTTGGAAACTTGTAGATTTAATTCTGAGAACAGCATTTTAAAAATGACCACAAATTGGGCTTGTTTTATTGACTTCATTTGTAGAATTTTGCTTCCAATTATTTTTAAATATACTATAGGCCCTCAGTGTCTGATTATGTAGTTATGCATTAGATTTAAATGATAAGAGCTTAGCATATCACCTATGCAACACAGTTTGAAATGAGTATCATAGCAGGAAAGAAAATAGTTTAACAGACAGAAAAATGTGCATTTTATAGTAGTATTTCGTTAATTATGGCCAAGCAATATATGTTATGGATTAAAAATGTATAATCTGGCATACGTACCACATATGCCAATCTGTTGATTGGCCTATGTTAAAATATAAAAGAGAATATCATAATATATCATACCTCTGAAAATCAGTTGTTAAGTGGGAGATTACCTTAATTCCAGTTTGCTAAACCATACCATAGACTTCTCATGTTTATTTCCTTTATAGCCTCTTCAATTGGTTTGCTTCAGGTCATTAGCCATCTGGCTGTTAACTACTTTCAGGGACTCATTTTTCAAAGTTTATTGCGCAAACAACATTTAAATTATCAGGGTAGAGTTTTGGGGCTAATGATGGTAAAAGGTTCTGTTCTTGCTTATGAGTTTGGTCATTGACAGAAGAGCAGCTAAGTTTGCACTAATTATATCGAACCAAAATACATTGAGATTAGTATGCATTCTTTGGGTACAAGGTAAACAGTACATTAAGGGGAGACCATGTCCCTCCACTGTCAACCTTCCATCCGGTGCCCTTGTAGGTGGCAACATCTACATGTACAGTAAGGGATAGATTTTAAAAGAAGCGGGCGCACGTCCTTGTGCACACGGTTCGTGGCACGCACATGAACTCGCCGATTTTATAGCATGCACGCACCAGCACAGGCATGTTATAAAATCCGCTGGCCGCCCGCATGTGCACCAGAATCAGGAGATGTGCGTGTGTGTAGCACATGCATATGTCCACTCAATTTTATAAGCCGCTCACCTGCGCACAAGTCTTGATGCACAAATATCTTGCATCGAGGAAAAAAAAGGGGCAGAATATGGGCATGCTGTGGGTGGGGCATGGACATTCCAGGGCAGGGCGAAGAGACGTGCATGCAAGTACCTACGTGCCTCTGGCACACACCCAGGTACACTTGAGCAGTGGAAGTATTTAAGGGATTTGCGTTAACTGCAGGGGAATGCAGGCTAAAGAACCAGGGGAGTTTGGAGAACCTGGATATAGGCTGGGCAAACTGGTGGACAAACTAGTAAAATTGGTCATGGCATGGGCACACATCTTTTATAAAATTCCCTCACTTGCGCAGCTCAAATATGACATTATGTGGCTGTGCACGTTCTTGTAAAATTAGTACACATAGGCGCACTAGGGCTAATGTGTGCCCATGCACCCATTTTAAAGTTACCATCAAAGAGTGTAATAGACACTTCTGACCCTAACATAGGGTAAACATTACCCCCACCCCCCCGTACAAAACACAGAAACATCAGTATGGCTTTAAAACAAGGCCACAGTTTATTACAAAACACAACCCGAGCCCCTAAAACTTATACATAAACACCAAAAGCACATTCCCCTTCCCCTCCTCCTTCTTGCCCCTATTCACTTACCACCGCGTCCCAGTGGTAAGGCTACGTCGATGCTCCCCCATCTCTTACCCCACCGAGGCCCCAGTGAGGGTAAGTATACGGCCTGAGCATCGCCCCCCCCCCCCCCCCGCTCGTAGGCCTTCCCGTGTAGCAGCCCCAAACTACACGAGAATTCTCCCCCCTCTCCAATGTCCTTTACAATAGAATACAACACATTATTTATTTATTTGTTTGTTTATTTATTTATTTTTCTATACCGACATTCGATTTGCCATATCACATCGGTTTACATATAACAGTAAGTCTAAGGCTCACCTTATAATGACTTGGTACAACGTAACAGCTTAAATTGGATAACTAGCTAAGAACAATTAACAGCTTAAGTAGGATAACAAGCAAGTATCATTAACAGTTATATCAGAAAGTAATACAAGTATAATATGCTTAATATGCTTAACATCATGTCTTATTATCAAGGGAATCCGAGGGGGGGTTAACTATGTATAGTGGCAGGGGGGGGGGGGGAATAGGGGGGCAGGAGGGGTAAGAGGTGCGGGGGGGAGTTAATTAGCTGGAAGTGAATGCTTTCTGGAAGAGCCAGGTTTTAAGGTTCTTTCGGAAGGTGGGAGTGGAGGGGTCAGTTCAGAGGGGGGGGGGGTGGAAGGATGTTCCAGAGGTGGGGGCCTGCTACGGATGCCGCACATTCTCTCGTGGAGACTCTGAATATTTCCTTGGTGGGGGTGGGGAGCAGACCTGTGTTGGATGAGTGGAGATTTCTGGAGGGGTTTCGATGGGTCAGAGGTCCTTGTAGCCAGCTGGCTTTGTCGTTATGGATTGCTTTGTGTATGAGCATGAGTGTTTTGTACTGGGATCTGAACGGGACGGGTAGCCAGTGGAGTTGTTTGAGTCCTGGGTGATGTGATCTGTTTTTTTCTTATTCGTTAGGGATTATGTGGCGGCATTTTGTAGGAGCTGGAGGGGCTTAAGGGTGGATGCGGGAAGGCCGGTTAGGAGGGCGTTGCAATAGTCCAACTTGGCGAAAATGAGTGATTGTAGTACTGTTCAGTAGTCTGGGGGATGAAGTGGAGGTTGGAGTTTCTTGAGGACTTGGAGTTTGTAGAATCCTTCTTTTATTAGTGTTTTGATATGAGGTTTGAAGTTCAGTTCCTGATCCAGTGTGACACCGAGGTCTCTGTCGAGAGCATATTGTAGTTGGATTGAGTTGTAGGGTCTGGGACGGGTGTTGGTGTTTTTCTGGTGAGGTGAATAATTTTGGTCTTACTGTGATTGAGCGTTAGTGCCATTTTAGTGAGGATGGAGGTTATGTCTGACTGGTGTGATTCCCGTCAGTTTAGGGTGATGCTGATGTTGTCTCTGATGGGAAGCAGGATCTGTACATCATCAGCATATAGAAAGTAGGTGAGCCCTGTTTTGTCTAGGTATTTGCAGAGTGGTAGCATATAGACGTTGAAAAGGGTGGGAGATAGGGATGAGCCTTGTGGGACTCCCTGTGGGAGGGGGATACTTTCTGATGTGGAATTTCCTTGGGCTACTTTAAACGATCTGTTGGTGAGAAATGATTGAAACCATTGGAGTGTGGTGCCATTGATGCCTATTTCTCTTAGTCGGTGAATTAGGATCTTATGGTTGACGGAGTCAAATGCGGTGGAGATGTCCAGTAGGATTAGGAGGTAGGGATGTGAATCGTTTTTTGACGATTTAAAAAAATCATCAAATATTTTTTAAATCGTCAAAAATCGTTGGAGTCGCGATACAATAGAAATTCCCCCGATTTATCGTGAGAAATCGTAAATTGGGGGAGGGCGGAAAAACCGGCACACCAAAACAACCCCTAAACCCACCCCGACCCTTTAAAATGAATCACCCACCCTCCCGACCCCCCCCCCGAAAATGTTTTAAATTACCTGGTGGTCCAGGGGGGGGGGGGGGGGGGAGGGGCGGTGCGATCTCCCGCTCTCGGGCCATCGGCGCCATTTTGGCTGCCACTAAAAAAAATGGCGCCGATGGCCCGATAAAAAAAAACATTATCCTAGGAAGATGTTAATAGCAATATCCCGCTTCTATTAGTCTGCTTGCTTTTTTTGTGAAATGTCAGGGTTTTTAGTTGTGTTTAATTATGGTAAGCAGCCACCCCATCTAAATTTAGCAGCAGAAATTTACTGTAGCTTTAAATTACTCCAGAAAAGTCATAAATTCCCAATCAGAATAGCACACAGCAACACATTCTTATTTTATATACAGTGATGATATTCATAATTTTCATGGATTGCATGGTTACATGGCTTAGCAGTCTTGTATAACAATTGCCAAATCATGAAGGAAAGAAATAAACGGAAATAATTCAATCCATTATATCAATGGTCATTCTGAAAGATATTTTAAAATTCATTATTCTCAGAGCAATTCCAACATGCCTAACAGCATAAGAAGTGCCATGATGAGGCAGAATAAGGTCCTTTGAGCTCAATATGCTGTCTCTGACAGTGGCCAATCGGTTCTCTAGGAAATAGCAGTCATTCTCAAAGACTAATTCCATTCCTTGTTGCTTATGGCCAGGGATAAGCAGTGGTTCTCACAATTCTATCTAGCTAATAATGGTTTCTGGATATTTCCTCCAGGCTCTTGTCTAAATTGCTTTTAAACCCAGCTATGCCAGATGCCTTGACCATGTTCTCTTGAAGGTAATTCCACAGCTTGATTGTACACTGAATGAAAAAATATTTTTTCCCAATTTGTTTTAAAACTGCTTCTTAATGGTTTCATGGGGTGTCTTCATTTTGTATGCTAAAGAGCCATATAACAAATTGGGGCTTGCCTCGGGGCTGACAGGTGCCATTTTCAAATTTGGGTCTGCTAAGGCAGGAGCAGCTGCAGATCACTCCTGCCCCATTGGACTACTGGAAACCCATGGATAGGGTAAACTGGATCATGGAGGAAGTGTCTAGGGGAAGGCCTACGGGTGTTTTATTTTGGTGGTGCTGAGAGGGGAAGGTCGGTAGTGGCAGTGGGACATAAAATCATTGATTTGGAGCTGCATTATGAAACAAAATTAAAAACCCAATGAATTATGTTGGGTTTAGTTTTTCCATTAGTTTTCAAATACCATAGAATTAAACTGAATGTTTCTGTTATGAAAAGTCTGTTTAGTGAACCCTTGGCCCGGCTGTCTGGATAGTGGAAACCAGACGATGGAAAAGGAGCCGGGAGGCGGTACGGATCTGGCGGGTAGGAGCAAGTGTTCGCCCTGGAAACCCGAGACCCCCCCAGGAGGAGCCCGTAGGGGTCCGGGTCGCTGGGACTTAGGAGGTCCGGTAGTCAGGGCTGGCTGAAGACAAGAAGGGTCAAGCAGAAGTCCGAAGATCAGGGCTGGCTGAAGACAAGAAGGGTCAAGCAGAAGTCCGAAGATCAGGGCTGGCTGAAGACAAGATGGGTCAAGCAGAAGTCCGAAGATCAGGGCTGGCTGAAGACAAGATGGGTCAAGCAGAAGTCCGAAGGTCAAGGCTGGCTGAAGACGAAAAGCTGGAAAACCTGGAGCGGAACCACAGGAACAAGGACAGGAGCAAACAGGAACGGATCCTCAGGAACAAGGACTGGAACAAGCAGGAACGGAGCACGGCAGGAACCACAGGAACAAGGACTGGAACAAACAGGAACGGAGCAAGGCAGGATCCAGGGAAGCAACTAAGTACTCACAGGAGCGACCTCGTTGCAAGGCAAGGTAAGAGAGACTGAAGCTGGTTTATATAGCCAGCCAGCCTCTGACGTCAGGAAAGGGGCGGTTCAGCACTTCCGGGTGCTGGACCTACAAATGCTGTCCCCTCGCGCGCGCGTACCTCGGCAGGGGGGAGGAGTTAGAATCGGCCTCGACGGCGTCTCCACGAGGGAGACGCCGCTGCCATGCGGCTGCACAGGCCTGAAACCCCGGCGGAGCGCGACACGAGCGGGGGCCTCGGCACGGAGGTAAGCGCCCGGTCGCTAGTCTGGCGACCGGGATAGCAACAGTTTCATCGTTTATTTCATTTAATTTTTGTAAATTAATGCATACCCCTACTAATTGAAAGAATAAAATAATCGTCCCCTATTTATCTGTTCCAACCTGTTCATAATTTTATAAATCTCTATCATGTCTTGTGTCACTTGTCTCTTCTCTAAGCTGAAGAACCCAACTTGTGTAGCCTTTCTTCATAAAACAGCTGATCAGTGTCCTTTATCATTTTTTGTCCTACAGTGTAACTTTTCCAGTTCTGCTGCTAGATTTTTTTGTTCAGATGGGGCACAGAAGTTCATATACCACTCAAAATGCAGTCACATCATGGATCAAATTCAGAGGCATTATGATATTCTCCGTTTTATTCTCCATGTCATTTTCTTCTAGGACTTAGGCAATATGGAGGTCAACAATCAAAATATTTATGCAGTTTAAAATGGATTTTAACCACTTAAATCTAATCCCCTCCCCCCAAAAAAAGAGAAGCTAACTCCCTGGCCTAGCTAAAATCTGTCTGCACAAAATCACTGTGTGCATGGATTTAGCAAGCCAAAGAAAGGGGGCTTGCCCGGGCCTTGGTTTTCAAATTTATAGGGTCATTTATCAAAATGCTATAAGGCATTTTTGCTTGTGAAAAGCACTGGAGAGAGAGACTAGACATAATGCTCTAACCCTAGATGGGTATTTATATCTCTATGGGAGGCCCACCTAGTAATTCAAGGTGAGGTTTAGGTATTAGTGTAGGGGTTAGGGGCTACTTTGGCATTCAAAGTGAGATGTACGAACAGAACAGTGCTCTCTTGAGACAATTCGATGACCCTCGGAGTGAGGAAACTCACTCAAAGATGAGGTCTGTGCAATGTTCTCTCAACCTAGCTTGATGTTACCCAGATAAGGAGTCCATCAAGCTAGCTTGAAAGAACATTGCACAAATATATTTGAGTAAAGTGCAGCCGCAGTTACCCTGCTTCTAACCTGCTTTCTACTCACAATTTAGCCGCGTTAGCCCAACCCGTGATTCACTATCCCTTTTAACCCATCCTTACCGCTTCTTTAAATCAACGGGTACCCCTTTCCGCCCGCGGCATATATATGAGATGTAAACGATCGAATTAGCTATTCCCCCCAATTCAGTAACGAGCGCCCCGACTATCGCCTTTTTAACCTGCAGTTTAGCCGCGCGTTTAACCTGCTAATTTACCGCCTACACCTACCCCTGCGTTAGAGGCAGGGGTAAGGGTAGACGGCAAACTTTCCCCCAAAAGAAAACCTAAAAACCTAAAATCCCCTCCTCCCGAAGCGTTTGGACATATAAAATATGTAAAATCTAAAATCCCCTCCTCCCGAAGCGACTCGACATGTAAAATATGTGAATAAGTGTAACCAACTTACTTTTTGTTTCTTTTTCAGCCCTTTCAGCCTTCTCTGCCGTCCTCCGGAGGGGGCAGCCGTGACATCATGTGCTTCGCTGGCTAGAACGCCCAACTCGACGGGCGCTCAAGCCAATGAAAGCACATGGACGCGCGTGCGTGACGTCACGGCATACGTCACGCACGCCCGTCCATGTGCTTTCATTGGCTTGAGCGCCCGTGCACACTAACTTTGCCCCGTGCACGAACACGAAAATCGGGGGCCTCCCCAAAAAAACAATCCCAAACCGCGGGAAATAAGAAATTTCCCGCGATGGAATCCTAATCGAAGCCCGAGACGATAGGGCTTAAAGAAGCACATCTCTTGTATTGTTTTATTCAAATGTAACTTTGATCATGTGAGTACTTCCAAGTCCCTCACTAATTGCTAATTGACCCCAACACAATATGCCACCTGTTTGGATGTGTGGCAGAAAAATCATATTTTTTTCAGATCTTGTGTTTTTCATAATGAACAGTATAATGTATTCCAGCTTCTAGTATTTCTTGTCTATTAAAAGAATAATTTCTTGCTTAGCAAGCCGAATAGTCAAAAGTCCATAATTTTCTTTGTTTTAAATTATCAGATTAATGAATGGTATACAAATATCTCATAAATCTCTCATTTCTCATTGGTTTGGCAAATTGCAAACTTTTTTTTATTCATAACAGCCAAGATTATGCATCTGAAAATGATCCTTAACTTAGGCTCTGCTCAAAGGGGCAATATTGTGCCTCCAGTTTCAAAATCTACTGTAGGCCCACAGAGTCTGTTTACTGTAACTTCTACATTAAATAAGGGAGTAGGGCTAAACACATTTCCTGTATTTACAGTAAAGCATGGATCAAAATGAGAGCATCACAGCAGGAAGAAAAACAGTTTAATGGCTTAATGCTGATACTAAGGTACAGTTAATGCTGATTTGCTAGAGCTCCAGTGTCTTTTCTGAAATATTCTATTCAAGAGGCAGTCTTTATGGATATAGATTTTAAGAGGATTGTTAGATTTAAAGCAGTATATCCATGGGAAAATTATGGGTAGCTGATGCAATAGCTAAAGGCTATAAGCTAGTACAAGGTGAATCTGTAATTATTGCTTAAATTAGCTGATACACCTATTAAAGTTTCAACAGAAAATGCTCTGCTCATGTGGGAGGGCCAACTCTTCACATTTGGAGGTGAGGTTTATCCCCTTTACCTCTGTAATCACCACCACTGGGTGGAGCCTCAGTTGTATTCCTCCTCTTCCCTTCCCTGACCCCATCTTCTTATCCCTTCCCTTCAGTCACTCTCACTTCTCCCCTTCCCCTCCCTTACTTCAGCACTCTCTCACTCCTCTCCAGTCTGAGCCAAGCAGTCTCTCTCTAGCCAGCTCCAGCCCTTTGTCTCTTCCCCCTCCTACAGTGAGGATGCCTTTCAGTATAGACAAAAGCCATTTAGCACATATTAGAGCTGTTCAGCCTAGTGTGCATTAAAGCAATTTAAAGGAAACGAGAGAGAGACTGCAGTACCAGTACTGGCCACCAAGTGGAAGCATTGTCTATTAGAATAATAGCATGGCCATGGGCAAATTTACATAGAAGAATCTCAGCAATCTACTTAAGAGCATAATAAATGCCATGCTGGGTCAATTCAAGGTCCATTGAGCCCAGCCTCCTGTCTCCATCACTGACCAGTTCAGGTCACAAGTGCCTGATAGGTCCCAAAAAGTAGATATATTCTTTGTAGCTCACTCCCAGAGATAACAATGGCCTTCCCTAGTCTACCTGGCTAACAATGTTTTAGGGACTTTTCCTCCAGGAGTTTGTCCAAACCTTTTTAAATTCCTGCTTTGCTAGTTACTTTATCCACATCCTTTGGCCATAGATTCCACAGCTTGATTATGAGCTGAGTGAAAAAAAATGCTTTCTACAATTTGTTTTAAACCTGTTGGTTGTTAGTATTATTTGAAAGGGTAAATAATAGAGATGTGCTTCGCTTTTTTCTACCGGGTTGTTTTTTGACTCGGATACTTCGTGGTAAAGTTTGGGTTTTATCGTTTAGTTTTTTTGAAAACCGAAAAAAAACGAAACAGTGAAAACCGAAACCGGACCAAAAAACGAAACGGGAAAACGAAGCTAAAAAAAACCCCACCCCAAGCATTTAAATTCATTTTAATACATTACATAGAACCCCCCCCCCACCATCCCGATCCCTCCCCAAGACTTACCAATATCCCTGGTGGTCCAGCGGGGTCCTGGGTGCCATTTATCCCTCTGTGCCCGGTGTGCCACTACCAGCCATGCTCAAAATGGTGCCGAATAGCCTCTGAACTACTATGTCACAGGGGCTACCGGCGCCATTGGTCAGCCCCTGTCACATGGCCATTGGCGCCATCTTGTGCTCATACCATGTGACAGGGGCTGACCAATGGCGCCAGTAGCCCCTGTGACATAGTATGGGCAAAGGCTATCGGCGCCATTTTGATTCCTGGCAGCCGACAACAAAATCGCTCCCGGACCCCAGGGATTATTGGCAAGCCTTGGGGGGGTCAGGAGGCCCCCCCAAGCTGGCCAAAAGTCCCTGGGGGTCTAGCGGGGGTCAGGGAGTGATCTCCTGCACGCGTGCCGTCGGATGCCAGGAATCAAAATGGCGCCGATAGCCTTTGCCCATACTATGTCACAGGGGCTACCGGCGCCATTGGTCAGTCCCTGTCACATGGTATGAGCACAAGATGGCGCCGATGGCCATGTGACAGGGGCTGACCAATGGCGCCGGTAGCCCCTGTGACATAGTAGTTCAGAGGCTATTCGGCACCATTTTGAGCATGGCTGGCAGTGGCACACCGGGCACGGAGGGACAAATGGAACCCGGGACCCCGCTGGACCCCCAGGGATGTTAGTAAGTCTTGGGGAGGGATCGGGATGGGGGGAGGGTGGTTGTATTATAGTTAATCTTAATGTTTGGGGTGGTTTTTTTTTTTTTTTTAAATGTGCCCCTCTCCCCACACAAACCCGAAAAACGAATTTACCCCGAAGTTTGGTGAAAATCCTTTTCGGGTTTCGGGGCCCCCGAACCACGACGAATTAGGCAATTTCGTTGCAATTGCTTAATTCGTGATAAACGATTGCACATCTCTAGTAAATAATGGCTCTTTATACATCTGTTCTACCTCACTCATGATTTTATAAACTTCTATCATGTCCCCTCTCAGATGTCTCTATCCCATGCTGAAGAGTCCTAGCCTGCCTAGCCTCTCTTCATAGAAGAGATGGTCCATCCCCTTTATCATTTTTGTTGCCATCTTCTGTACCTTTTCTATTTCCACAATGTATTACTTGAGATAGGGTAACCAGAACTGCTCACAATACACAAGGTGCAATTGCACCATGGATCGATACAGAAGTAATATGACATGCTCTGTTTTATTCTCCATTTATTTTGGATCATTCCTAACATTCTAGTTCGTTTTTTGACTGCTGCCATACACTGAATTGAGGTTTTCAAGGTATTATCCACAAGGACTCCAAAGTCCTGGGTACTGACTCCTAATACAGAACCCAGCATTGTGTACCTATAGTTTTGATTATTTTTCCCTATATGCATTACTTTGTATTTTTCCACATTAAATTTCACCTGCCATTCAGTTGCCTATTCTCCTAGGGGTAGATTTTATAAATGTACGCGCGCGCATGCTTTTGTTCATGCACCAGGCGCGAACAAAAGTATGCTGGATTTTATAAGATACATGCGTAGCTGCGCGTATCTTATAAAATCCGGGGTCAGCGTGCGCAAGGGGGTGCACATTTTTGCAACCTGCGCGTGCCGAGCCCGGCGCGCGCTGCCTGTTCCCTCCGAGGCCGCTCCGAAATCGGAGCGGCCTCGGAGGGAACTTTCTTTCCGCCTCCCCTCATCTTCCCCTCCCTTCCCCTACCTAACCCACCCCCCCGGCCCTATCTAAACCCCTCCCTACCTTTGTTGGCAGGTGTAAATCTGCGCGTGCCAGCGGGCTCCTGGCGCGCCATCACCCGACCCGGGGGCTGGTCCGGAGGCCTCGACCACGCCCCCAGGCCGGCGCCACGCCCCCGGTCCCACCCCAAACCACCCCCTGACCCCTGGACACGCCCCCTCCCGTCCCTTTTACGAAGCCCCGGAACTTACGCGCGTCCCAGGGCTATATGCGTGCCCGCGGCCTATGCAAAATAGGCGCGCCGGGGCACGAGTGCCCTGCATGCATAAATCCGGCCAGATTTATGAGCGCAGGGCTTTTAAAATCCAGCCCCTAGTCTCACAAGATCCTTCTTTAGCTCTTCACAATTTGCCGCTGTTTTAACAACTTTGAATAATTTTGTGTCATCTACAAATTTGATCAGCTCACTTGTTCCCTTTCCAGATCATTTATGTATATGTTAAACAGCAGAGGTCCCAGTACAGATCCCTGAGGCACTCCATTCATCACCCTTTGCCATCTGAAAAATTGATCATGTTGACTTACCCTTTGCTTCCTATCTTTTAACCAGTTGGCTGTTCACAATAGGATACTGCATCCTATCCCATGAATTTTTAATTTCCCATGGAGTCTGTCATAGGGAATTTTGTCAAATGCCTTCTGAAAATGCAACTGGTTCAGCTTTAGGTACATATGTATTTACATCCTCAAAAAAATGTAAGATTTGTTAGGCAAGACTTCCCTTTACTGAAACCATTTTTACTTTCCCCCATTAAGCCATGCCTGTCTTTATGGCAAGTAAATTTGTTTTTTAGAATAGCTTCTACCATTTTACCCAGCACCAAAATCAGGCTTACCAGTCTATACTTTCACAAATTACCTCAAAGCTCTTTTTAAATAGCTGTTATATTGACCACCTTCCAGTGATTGTGTTGTTTTAAATGATAAATTACAGATTACTAGTAACAGCCTTGCAATTTCATGTTTGAATTTTTTCAGGACTTCTTTCATGTTTGATTTCATCCAGTCCTGGTGTTAAGGATTAGGCCGACTGGGCTGGGATTTCCCCCAGCAGGAGAAGGGCCATAGTTGGGGGCAGGGCTGGGCTGGGTTTTCTGTTTATACCAGATACCTTCTCCACAGGATGGGTTCTGTTGGCCAGTAAGATTTAGTTGGAAGTATGGCTGGTGCTGGAGCATGTCACAGGCTTGGAGCTGGAACAAGGTACAGGCTGGGATTGACGGCAGACAGGAGGATATTCAGGCAAGACTGAAGCCATGGACTAGAATCAAGGGCAGGCTGGGAGCAGAGGACAAGGGCAAGGCCTGGGATAACAGACAAGGCATCGAACTGGACTGGGCAGGGCAGGACAAGGATTGGACTGGGCAGGAATGGGCCAGACAGAACAATACTAGACAAGGAATGGACAAGGACAGAACTGGACAAGGACAAAATTAGAACAGGCAACAATAATCAAGAAGGCCCAAACAGGCCACAGGGCCAAACAGGCCACTATGTGAACTTAGAAGGCCCAAACAGGCAGGCCCTGGAGGACACTGAGGAAGGCATGAATGCCTGGATGGCTGAAGAACAAGGCAGGGATTCCTGGAAGGGCACAGAGCAAGGTGCTGAGACCTGGGAGAACACAGAGCGAGGTGGAGAAGCCTTTAAGGCCATAGAGCAAGGCAGTAGCTAAGGTATGTCACAAGGCAAGCCAGGAGACCAGGGTAGGCCAAAGGTAAGGCAGGAGGCCGGGAAGGCCACAAGGCAGGAAAGCAAGGCAAGGATGGCCAGGTCAAGGATTCAAGGTGACTCAATGAAAAGGCAAGGAGGGAATGGACAGGCTGGGTTAAGTAGGGTTGGAACTGCTGCATCATGTGATCAGCAAGGAGGTGGCTAGAGCAGCTGTGAGCAAGGCTTGCTGATCACCTCTGCTGGCTGAGAGGCTGCATGGCAGGCAGAACTGTGACACTTGTTGATCTATTAAACCGCTTATATCTGAGAGTTGTTTTAGTTGCTCAGAAGCCTCACCATCAAAGAATGTTTCTGATATTGGTCTGTTCCCATATCCATTTCAGTCATGAATGAAGCAAAGATTGCTTTGTTTTTTCTGCTATATTTTTGGTCTCCCTGAGTACCCTTTTTCCCTTGGTCATTTTGTGGCCCAACAGACTCCCTCACAGGCATTTTGCTTCAAATGTACTTTAAAAAGTTTTAATTATTAGCTTTAACAACTCTGGCAACTTTCTTCTCAAATTCTTCCTAGGTCCGAACCTACTACGTTTTACATCTAACTTGCCAGGGCTTATGCTAGCTCTTGTGAATTTCTTCATTTGGATCTGCTTTCCATTTTTTGAAAGATGTACTTTTGGCTCTAACTGCCTCTTTCTGGTTGGGCACTAAAGGCTTCAACTTGCTGGATATCCTAGCACAACCTTATGGGCTGGATCTTTCCGTAATCTTTATACCACAGGAATGTTTTGCTACCTGACCAGCCCCCTATTGTCAATCATTCCTATCCCATGAAAAATGAAATGAGAGAAGATTCCTACTCCAGACCAGTTTCTTACCTATAATAAAAACAAACAGAGCACATGTTTTAAATCAGACCTGAGCACTGCCTGCCTCTCCCGTTTCTCCAGTCAGCCCTAGTGCTACTCAACGCTTATGGCAGGAATTCAGAAGTCATGTGGGGAATTTTTCTATAAGCTTGTGATAGACGAGCAAGAATCCAGTTTCTGCCGCAATGTGACATCTTCTGCAGGTGACAGTTTGAATTAAAGAGTGGCCAATCAGAAAGATTCTGCAAATAAAATGATCGATCAGGAAACTGATAGCATAGCAGGGCTCTGATTGTGGCTATTTCTATTCACTGAATAGCTGAGGGAAAGTAACTATGCTATGCATGTAAAATCTTCCATGGCTTTATACTACGTAACCCAGATATCACTGCCGGGCCCCTAACAATAGCTTAAATTAGTTATTTTTTTTTTAATCACAGTTTATCTGCAGGATTGCTGCGCTTTACTGAGATGCAATTAGTCATTTTCATGGCATGCTTTTTGTGAGATAGAAAGACAAGTTTGTTCTTCACTTTTAGAGGTCTTTCTCTGTAAAAAGAGAACAATTTGTCTTCAAAAGAAAATATTGCTTATGGTTAATAAGCAGTTTGTCTTCAATTTTTTCTTTCCTAATGCAGCTTTGACAGTGATAGCATCTCAGAAAGGTTCATAACTTGACATTTATATTGACTGTAACTCACTCGTTGCTATTACTTTAATAAATCATCAGGAAGTAAGAATCTTTTGTGGGCAACGATAGATGACATGAACTGGATGGAGAGGGGGGGGGGGTTGCCTCTATTTATACATTTTCATTTTTAGAACAGAATTATAAAACTATATCTTTATGTTATCCTTTCATCTGGTATTAACTACCTAGAGAGCTGTGCTCAATGGGGACACACAGAAGTAACCTCTCCCTCACTCTCTCTCTCTCTGCTTTTTCTTAGCAAGAAGTAACCTTTGTGATCTACTTTGATTTCATATTGACTGCAACCACACTATACTTCTGGCTATTATAATTATTTCCCTAGAAAACATGAAAAGAATTTATTTTGACATTTACAATACAAGTCAAGGTAAGAGATAACTGCACTATTAGAACATAATAGCATAATCAAAGGTAGGCTCATCTAGGAAATTAGCATTGTTACAGTTCCTGAGGCAGCTCAAGAGGTGAACATATTTTACTGTATACTGTTCTTCACGTGGCATTGCTTTTATAGACAAAAAACAAAACAAGGGTACAATATCTGTATGATATACTCTGGTGTTCGGTAGTACTTATATATGCAATAACCATGTATTGGTTATAATTCAAATGAAAGTGTTTACGGTTTTAATCTAGTCAAATAGGTGCATGGTACAAGTGCTCTCAAAAATTTTTTTTATTTTATGTTTGATTTTTATAAAAAATGAGATCTCTTAATTAGGTTTCTTATAGCCCAATGTTCTCCTCAATCAGCCCAACTCACCTACATGTACGAGAGTCGCTTCACTTATTTTTATATGATGCAGTATAAAACTGTCACTATCTCGTGTCCATCACAATTCCAGTGAGGAGTTGGGCCACTGGGTTTCGACGCAGACCGTCTTCTTCAGGGACTAGGAAAGTTGTCCAAAGTCATGGTGAACGGTGGTTAAAGGTTACCATGACATTGGACAACATTCCTAGTCCCTGAAGCAGACAGTCTCTGTTGAAACAGTGTCGGGCAGACGGCTCAGCTCTTCACTGGAATTCTGATGGACACAAGATAGTGACAGTTTTATACTGCACCATAACAAGATAAGTGAAGAGACTCTTGTACATGTAGGTGAGTTGGGCTGATTGAGGAGAATATTGGGTTATAGGGGTGTGTATTCTTTTGCAACATATTGGCAATCCGCAACATATATGCCATATTTGTTGTATCCATGGGGATCATGAAATGTATGGCGAGCCCCCACGAATAAGTTGACTTAGAAATTAGCCACTGCTATTACTAGCAATGGTAACATGAGATAGACAGTTTTTGGGTACTTGCCAGGTTCTTATGGCCTGGATTGGCCACTGTTGGAAACAGGATGCTGGGCTTTATGGACCCTTGGTCTGACCCAGTATGGCATGTTCTTATGTTCTTATTTTCTTAATACAATGTATCACTAATGAATAAAGCCCCACCCTCCTGACCCCCCATGACTTGCCAAAAGTCCCTGGTGGTCCAGCAGGGGTCCTGGAGTGATCTCCTGCACTTGGGCCGTTGGCTGCCGGTATTCAAAATGGCGTCAATTGCCTTTGTCCTTACTATGTCACAGGGGCTACTGGTGCCATTGGTCGGCCCCAGTCACATGGTAGGAGCAATGGATGGCCGGCGCCATCTTGTGCTCCTACCATGTGGCAAGTCTTGAGGGAGGATGAATCATCCCTGCTGCACATCCCTAGTGGGTTATAAAACCTAATTAAGATCTTATTTTTTTATAAAAATCAAATATATTAAATAAAATAAACATTTTTTGAGAGCACTTGTACCATGCACCTATTTGACTAGATTAAAAATGGTAAACACTTTCATTTGAGTTATAACCAATACATGGTTATTACTTATATAGTGCTACCGAGCACCAGAGTACATCATATTGATATTGTATCCTCATTTTGTTTTTTGTTTGTGTGCATCTTAGGGGGGGGGGGGGGTTGTGAGGTCACATTTTTTTGTGATTGCTTTTATAGAACCAAATACTGTGATGGGAAAGAGTTGGTTTAAAATAAAAATGATGCATTACAAATAAATACTAATAATGAATGAAAAAATCAATTCAGAGAACAGAATAGATAAATTTGGGACAAAATAACAGTAATCTTTATTTCTGAGTTTAACTCATGGTCATCAATCAGATTAAAGCTTTTATCATGTCCTTAAGAACTCTGATATCCCAATCTAGCTTTTAATGTCAAACCTTTATAAGCACATTGCAAATGCATTGTTGTAGTAAATATATGACAGGTGTCAATTAACATCTGTGAGATCATTCACATCCTCACAGAGATGTGAGCCTAAGGATGACTGTGATATGAAGATCTTCAGCCCTCCCCCATCTACTATTCTGCATTACAGGAAATCCTGCACCTCAGAAGTCCTCAGCAATTCATTGGTCAATGAACTCCCCAACATGGATCTATCCACCCCCAATTCGGCCCTACTCTCTTGGCAAAACATTATGGAAGCAATAGCCAACAACTTATGCCCCCGCACAACAAAGAAATTAACCCGGCTCTGAATAACAAACAACCGTGGTTCTCAAAGGAGCTCCGCTCACTAAAACAAGACCTCAGACAGAAAGAAAAGAAATGGTGGAAGACCCCGAACCCCAACTCTCTAGCTATATATAAAACTGCCCTTCACTATTACAGAATTACAACACTACGAAGAAAAAGGGATTTCTATGCTCTCAGAATCCATGATCTGATTTTCAACGCGAAGGCCCTCTTCTCTTACGTTTCGGAACTCACCAAAACCACCTCCTCTCCCATCCCTGATGACCAAGCTCAATCAAAAGCCAATGACCTGGCACTCTTCTTTCAGAATAAAATATCCAACACTCTAACAAGATTGCCAGCCAGCCCTAACACGCCGCCCATCTCCTCATCCACACCCACTTGACCAAATTCCTTCTAAACTACTACTTCTAGTACCGGATGCAATCCAAATTTCTAGCAGATATTATTAACTGCTCACTTTCACAAGGAATATACCCAGATGCTCTCAAACTGGCTTCTCTCAAACCTATACTCAAGAAACCGAATCTGGACCCTGACGACCTTAATAATTTCCGCCCGATTTCCAACCTGCCGTTTGTAGCAAAGATCATGGAAAAAGTGGTTAACAATCAACTATCAAACTATCTGGAAGAAAATAAAATCCTCCATCACTCACAATATGGATTCCGCAAATCACGGAGTACTGAAACCCTCCTCATCTCCCTTACAGACCACATTAGCATGGGCCTTGATAAAGGACATTCCTGCCTGTTAGCACTCCTTGATATCTCCGCAGTGTTTGATACAGTGAACCACTCCATTTTATTAAATCGATTAGCAGACATAGGAATCACAGGATCAGTTCTTAGGTGGTTTGACTCATTCCTCAGCAACAGAGGATAGAAAGTTAAAATTAATAATAAGGAATCACCACGCACCAACTCCCCACTCGGAGTCCCCCAGGGCTCCTATCCCCCACCCTGTTCAATATCTACCTCCTCCCTCTCTGCCAACTACTCACGACTCTGAAACTGAAATTTTATATATACGTGGACGACGTTCAAATTCTGATCCCCGTAACGGACTCTTTGGCAAAATCACTCAAGCAATGGGACTCCTACCTGCAAATGATTAAGCTTCACCTTACAAGCCTTAACTTGGTACTTAATACAGCCAAGACGGAACTCCTTCTCATTACATCAGAAGACAGTGACCATCAACAGCAGTCGCATGCTAACACTCAAGTCACCCAAGCCGGAGACCTGGGAGTTACAATCGATAGACATCTGAGTTTCAAGAAGTTCATAAACCTCACTACCAAGGATTGCTTCTACAAACTACAGGTGCTCAAAAGACTGAAGCCTCTACCATACCATCACGACTTCAGAACTGTCCTACAGGCTATTTTGTTTTCCAAGGTAGATTACTGTAATTCAATCCTCCTAGGTCTCCCAGCATCTACCATAAAACCCCTCCAGATGCTCCAAAATGCCGCGGCAAGAATCCTGACAAACACTAATAGGAGAGATTACATTATACCCATACTTAAGGACCTGCATTGGCTCCCAGTTAATTTTAGAATCCTTCACAAATCTCTCACTATTATTCATAAAAGCATCCACCATCAGGTCCCCCTTGACCTGCAAGTCCCGCTCAAAATACACATCATGGCCAGACCTATTAGAGAAGCTTATAAGGGATCTCTACACACCCCTCCAAACAAAGCTGTGCACTGATCAACTATCAGAGAACGGGCATTTTCGACAGCTGGTCCTTCTATCTGGAATGCCATCCCCCCGGAACTACGACAAGAATCTTGTCTTCTGACTTAAAAAAAAAACCCTCAAGACGTGGTTGTTCGGTCAAGCTTTCCCTTGAGCCTATACTTTTCACTGCTAAAATATAGCCATGACACAGACTAAATGTAAGCCTCCCAAGATTCTACCACTTATATAATTGTAATTAGTTATCTAATTCCTCCCCCCTGCTTTTCCAGTTCCCAGTTGTATTCCCTTGTTTTATTGTAACTTTTTTTCTCCTTCCAGTTATTGTTTAATGTGGTCTGTTATTGTTAAGATCTTTGTTCCCTGTAAACCGATTTGATTTGATTTGTATCAAAAAAATCGGTATTAAAAAAGCTTTAAATAAATAAATAAATATTCTAGACTGATAGTCACACTTTTCCAAGTCCCTTAGCCCTCTTCCTCACCTTTGAATAGTTTGTTTTGTGATGTATGGTTCTTAGATGTCAGGACATGATAACTGACAATGGTGGAGTGACGTGGTGAACTTTCCCAGATGTAAAAAGACGTGATCTTGTATTTTTAGGAAATTGGCTCTACATGATGTAAAATGCAGGTCACAAGGGACTGAAAGTAAGTCTAAGTGCAGTGCAAATGAATTTTTTGTTTTATTTCAGTATACATATTTAACATAGGTTTTATACTGTCAAAAAATCTCAGTCTTAACTGTACCCAATTGACTTTGGTAGAACAGAGTCATCTTTGTGTCTCTGAGCATATTAAAATGAGGCAGTGTGATGACTGAAGTAAATCTTTTTTTTTTTTTTTTGCTTTTTGCTCTTATTTTTTAGCGGCATGATGATATACTGCTCAGTTGGCTTCATGTTAGGATTGATCACGGGTGGGATGAACTGGGGACCTGATTCACACAAATGAGGCAAAGTCAAAGAAACCAAATTGGTTTCAGGGCCTATAAAAGGAGTTAGAAACAGAGAAGTTGCACCTAGCAACATGAGGGTTGCTGAGTCAAGTTGCAGGACACATATATTGTGATCCCTGATGTTTGGCACTGACGCGAATTATTGATACTTGGAGTTGCTCATGAATACTGAGAGTACTTGGAAATTCTGACCTTGGACTTGATCTGTCTGTGAGTATAATGTCTATTTGGACCTGAAAACCCTGACCTATTGGGAGTCCTTTGAAGTACATCCCGCTGTGATCCCTTCAGAGGAGTATGACCTAGTAGTTGCTAGGTCAGGGCAGTGTCAAGTAGAGGAATGTAGCACTGTTGCCACTGTACCCCCCACTTAAGGCTGCTCTACTAGACTATTCCTGCTTGCATAAAAACAAATGATCCCTAATCCTATATGGATTTTTAGGTTCTCACTAGAGAAGGAGATATTCATTTCTCTTAATTTTTCAGAGACCCAAAGCCTTGACTTAGAAAGTAGAGAAATTAATTTCCCAAACTCATACCCAGTGGCTGATCAATTAACTCTGAGAGATTTTTGGGTAGTTTGAATCTTGTTGGTAGGAAGGTTTTATCCACCCTTCCTATCAAAGAGAGGCAGTTTTCTATTTCAGGTCACCTTGGTGCTCCTCAGTCTGAGGGATTTCTTTGCCCATCCAGGAACTGATGAAGAAGGAGTGGATACCCAAGTGGTTCCAGAACTAGGGAGGTTGGAGAAGGAAGAAGAGAGCCACCACCTTGGTGCTTCCAGTGAATATCTAAGAAAGTGCCCACAAGGTAGAGGAGAGGAAAGGAGGAAAATTGAAGAGAAAGTAATGGATCCCAGGTATTTCAGGTTGAGATCTTAAGGGAAAGAGTACCCATTACAGTTTATCCAGGAGCTTCACATTCTATCTAAGGTTAAAGAAGGGATTCTGAGGATAGATCAAGGAATCACAGTATCACAGATTTACTCTTTTGAACTGCTTCATGGATATTATATAAGCAAGAAATATCAAGTATCATATTTTCATGCTTGAACTATTTTAACAGTAAATGGTGTTCATGTTGGAACATCATTACAGGATTCAGCTTCTTTATTGGTACCTAGAGGATGAGAATACAGTTAACACCCAGGGCCTAGGAAGTTTATTCTTCTCCCACTATGGAGAACCCTTCACCCAGGAAAAGAAGAGAGAATTACACTACCAGCAGAGGCTCAGCCCTAGGATTGGTTGTGACCCCTGTGACTGACGTTCACACAGGTTGGGGGGTTATACCAAGAAGCTAAAATATCCCTGTTCAGTGGAGCTTTAAGCTTATATTTAGTGCTAAAAACCTATGCACCTGTTTCTGTTGACCCTGTTGTTTAAAATAAAGCCTTCTTGCAACCTGAAAGAAACTGAGGTTTAGCTATACTTGGGCTCAGAGCCTGACACTTCCTTTGCCAAATTCCTTATGTTTGTGACATCAAAAATGGAAGGGCAATGGAACTAATAGTTTATTATAGGGATGTGAATCGTTTTTTGATGATTTAAAACAATTGTCAGATATATTTTAAATCGTCAAAAATCGTTAGAGCCGCGATACAATAGCAATTTCCCTGATTTATTGTCAAAAAATCGTAAATCGGGGGAGGGGGGAGGGCGGGAAAACCGGCACACCAAAACAACCCTAAAACCCACCCCGACCCTTTAAAACAAATCCCCCACCCTCCCGAACCCCCCCAAAATGTTTTAAATTACCTGGGGTCCAGTGGGGGGGAGTGCAGGAGATCGCTCCCGGACCCCCGCTGGACCCCCAGGGACTATTGGCCAGCTTGGGGGGGCCTCCTGACCCTCACAAGACTTGCCAAAAGTCCAGCAGGGGTCTGGGAGTGATCTCCTGCACTAGTGATGTCAGGTGACAGGAACCAAAATGGCGCCGGCGCTACCTTTGCCCTATCATATGGTAAGGGCAAAGGGCCACCGGCGCCATTTCTATTAACGCAGCCGTGGCCCGAGAGCGGGAGATCGCGCCGGGACCCCCCCACTGGACCCCAGGTAATTTAAAACATTTTGGGGGTGTTCGGGAGTGTGGGGGATTTGTTTTAAAGGGTCGGGGTGGGTTTTAGGGTTGTTTTGGTGTGCCGGTTTTCCCGCCCTCCCCCGATTTACGATTTTTTAACAAAAAAAACCATGACGATCAGATTTCCCTCCCCCCCCCCCCCAGCCAAAATCGATCATAAAGACGATCGATCACACGATTCACATCCCTAGTTTATTATGTGATTCAGAGAAAAGGCCGGTTATACAATCCAGAAATGGGTGCCTGTGCTTTTCAGAGATTATACAATGTCTTGGAGCCACTTGTTTTTAAACATAAAATGAGATTAGTTTTATGCAACCAAGCCAGTGAAAAACTTTCTAAGGATTTTTTTTTTAAGTCCTAGATTTGGGTAAATGAAATGCCACAGGAATTAATTTGTGAAAACTAGAATGTGAAAACCATTCTTATCTGCTATCTTAATCCGTATTTCTATGTTTCTAGAGATGTTAATATTCCTCTTTAGATAAAAGAATTATCGATGGCCGCTGCTGCAGGACGCTGAGCCGCACTGCCCTGCATTATTTCCAAAAAAAAGCTTTTTCCTTTTCAATTATCTTGACGAAATACCTCACAAGAGGAAGGGCAAGGTTAGGGTATACCCTCCTGACCTACCTTGCCTTTCAGGACAGCAAGTGATAACGGATTTCGCGACCTTAGGTGCTCGATCGAGGGAGCCATACGCCACTGCGGAAGTCTCGAGAGGAGAGAGACTATCGCCGGGCGAAATCACACTGAGCCCCCGGATCCCCGTGGCCTGCTATGAAGCTCTCCCCTCATTGACGCTGGAAGTATTGTACTTGCCGACCCAAGTTTGATTGAACAAGTTCAAGATGGAGGAACCTCCAGCATTGAAGGAGCTGGGATAGGAATTTCAGACCAACCCCCACCGGAGAATGTGGGGGAAATCCCAGAAAGGGGGAACCCCGGTACGGGAACTGTTTCCCCAGGAACATCGGACTGGAGGTCCAGACGGGAGGAGGTAGGAACTGAAATTCCATTGCCCTGGGAGTTTACGAAACCAGCGGAGGTAACATTATCCCTTTGGGACCTAATGATGGTTAATGCCCGGACCCATAGAGACCAGTCTCAACAGGCGGGGGTTATGGTTAAAAGACTGGATATGGTGGAGAAGGAACAGAAAGAAACATTTTCCCAACATGCTGTGGCTATTCAAGAAATCTCAGTTAAAGTAAAACAGGTTCAAGATTTGAATATTTCTCTTATGAAAGATCGAATAACATCACAGAGAAGAATTGAGTCGATTGAGAACTATTTGAGACATATGAATATTAGAGTGGTGAATTTTCCGAAAGTGATGGGAGAACCTGCACTAGTGACTTTTAAAAGATACATGACTGAGGCTCTAAAGATCCCTGTAGAATTGCATCCTTCTTATAAGAAAGTTATATTTTTACCTGTTAAAGGAGTGGTTTCACAATTACCTCATGGTGATAACAGGGTTGATTTAGAAAACCTTACGGAGTATCTTGAAAATTCAGATATGGAAATGATTGAGAGGGCAGTTCTTTTTGTATCCTTCTACACTGAACCATATAGAGCTAAAATGATGAAAGCTTATTTTCAAAACAGTAATACTCCTTTTATGGGAGCCACAGTTAGGGTCTATCCAGACCTTTCTAGGGCTACCCAGCAACGGAGGAAACTGTTTATAAATATGCGCCCTGAGGTTTTGGCCAAAGGGGCAATTTTCCTCCTAAGATTTCCATGCAAATGTGTAATAAAGTATATAGGTAACACCTATATCTTTTTCTTGCCCGAGCAGCTGAGACAGTTTCTAGAGGGGGAGGGGGGACATAACCTAGTATATTAAGGGACATATAGTGGTGAGCCCTATTCAGCAGTAATGTGGTAGATATTTCCATAGTTCTCCTTGTATTTTCCTTTGTTTTCCTTCCCCTTTCTTATTTCCAATGTAAAGCAGTTAAGTATTACCTTAATGCATATATTAGAATATATGTGGATGTAAATCTTATGTTAATTCCAATTTATGGGTTTCTGTATTACCTTACAAGGTTGTCTTTGTTATATTATTTGAAAATGAAATAAAATATAAATGAAAAAAAAAAAGATAAAAGAATTATCAGTCATGGTACAAAAAATATTCTCTTTTTCACATGGAACATTTGACGCTATACATACTAGAATTTTAGGATATATTGAAAAAGTACATACATTCTCATCTATTATAAAATCAAATACAATTTTATCTTCCAATGCTATTGGTGAAAACACCAGAATCTCAGGTATGCTGATGTTTTAAATAATTAAAATTACAGGAGAACATTGATTTTGAGGTCCATTACCCTCATATCAAAACTTTAAAGATCACAAAACATGGACCTATGCTTTAAATATTTTTCTTACAGGCACAAAATGAGAAAAATAAACTACCTTCAGTTCATCATGTGCCAGTGTTTAATATATATCCTCAGTCTTCATTTGAGAGAACTCTGATCCTAAAAATGTGACTATTCTGGAAAACAAATCCATGAGCTGCAAAGATTTTTGAGTTTTAGCTCAGTTTTTAATCGATGGTGTTTTTGTTAGTTCATGTATTTTTTGCCCTTGATCAAAATTATTACCTTTCATTTAGTGTAGATTTTTTCCCATAGTATTTGCCTTCTTGACAAATTTTGTTGTCCATTCTAGTGACAGACAATATTTATAACCTTAGAGAGTATTTATAGCATTTGAAAGGATGAATTTCATATGTGCTGTTCTTATGATGATATTGAGAATGCAAACAAAAAGAACATTCCTAACATAATATCAATAGATTGAAACAGGACTTGACTCATGGCACTTCAATAATATCTATTAAAAAACAGACAGTGATTAAGTCTAACATTTCAATAACATAATGTTGTTTAAATACTACAAGACACTACTGTAGATTAATATGGAATACAAATAGACAGAATTTGTATTATGCCATTTCAAATAACATTAGAGATAAATGTGCTTGGCTTAGAAATGTAGATGGAAAAAAAGCATCCTTCATATAGATTTATATATAACTGTCATATAAAATGATTTTCTTAAAAAATACCCTGTATATTCACAAGAATCATTTTTTTTATTATGCAAAATAAGACTGAGGAACTCTGTGAAGTAGGTAAGTAGGGGAATTTCTTCATTCCAGAACATTTTTTGCTCAGTTGGGCAAAAATCTTAGGATATTCAGTTTTACAAAAAAGCAACTGTTGTAAAAAGGGTGATCCAAAATATATTTGGTAGGAATGTGCTTTTGTTTGAAATGAATCTAAAATTTCAATGACATTTTCCATTTTGTTTCTTTTCAAAATATGGTGACTTCCCCAAGGATCCCCCCTCAACCATTACCTTATTTGTGGGCCTATGAGGCAGGAGTGATCCCCAGTTGCTCCTGCCTCTCCGGGTTTCATCTCAAAATGGCACCGACTGCTTCTGAGGCTGGCATCATTTTGTAGTATGGAGATAGGGAAGTACAGAGATACTCTGCACTACAAAATGGTGCTGGCCCCAGGACCAGCTTGCACCATTTTAAGATGGAGACCTGGTAGGGGAGGAAAAACTAGGGTTCACTCCTGCCTAATAGACCCTTCCAGATGACTGGTTGTGGAGAGGGTCTGGTAGAGTCTAGAAGTGCTCTGGGAAGTTTTAGTTGCAGTGATGGTAGCACAGGCATTTTTGGTTTTTCTTTTAAATGAAACAAATAAAATGAAAAAATATGAAGAGAGAAAATAAAATAAAAAATTAATAAATAAAATAATAAAAATAAATAAATAAATTCAAATGTTCACTGCTCACCCTTGGTATTTGGCATAAATCACCAAAACAATTTGGGATGCGGTGATGAGGAGAGCTTCTCATACAGTCAGGAACATCCCAGAAGGGGAAGAAGGTTGTCTTCTGTGACAGGGAGAAACAGGAGTCCACTGGGAGTTGTAGTCCCAAGGAAAGCGGGAAGTAGAGGGATAATAGACGAGGTATTTCTAGAAATTTTAACCTGAGGCCAAGCAGGCAGAAGGTACCAATTGTAGAGGAATGAAACACTGATTTGTGGTGACTGGTGAGAGAGTAATTAACAGATAGAGCAGGATCTCTCTTAAAGCATCAGGAAATTGCCAGGGAAGACATGTTGTACTGGAGGTGGACCCTTGGCCTGGTGCAGGATTGGTACAGCCCTCTGGTTGGACACAGAGAGCACCTGCCACCAGGAGGCGAAGCACAGGAGCTTCACCAATAGCAACCCGGGGTTCCCTCAGGTTGAGCCCTTGGTTACCCGAGCCGCCTGGTCATAGATGGGCCTCGCAGGGTCTCCTAGAGAGGAAGTGCAGGGGAGTGCCCACCACGAACAAGGGTGAGCGGTCGATGTCCAAGCAAGAATGTCCAAAGGTTGTAGGAGGTCAGAAGAGAAAGTCTGAGTGGATAGCGAGGATCAAGGTCAGAGTATCAGTCCAGAATGGTCAGCCGAAGCAGGGGTCAATACCTGTAGTCAATCTGGAAGTAGTCAGATCAGGCAGAGGTCAAGTTCCAGGCAGCGATCAGGAGTAGTCAGTGGTCAGGCAGAGGTCAGTTCCAGGCAGCGATTGGGAGAAGTCAGTGGACAGGCAGAGGTCGGGTTTGGAGAAGGCAACGTAGTCAGGCAGATGGCAGTCAGGCTGGGAATCAGTCCAAAAGGAAACCATAACCAGCTTGAAAGGAACCAGAGGCAACTAGGGAGGAAACCTGTTGCAAAGGCAAGCTCTGGCCATCAGAGCTTGCTTTATATAGGGCTGGAAGAGTGATATCATCTGGGGAGGCCCGGCAGCCCTAGTGCACTGCGGCCCATTTAAATCCCATGGAGAGGTGTACATGTGCGCTAGGGGAAACCCCGAAGAGAAGGAAGCTCGGCGGTGGAGAATCGGTCAAGAGATAGGGCCTGAAGGTGGGCAGCAACGGCATCCCCACCGCGCCGCAACAAGAAGAGCCTGTAAGGAGCAGAAAGCCTGTAGATAAGAAGGGTCAGTCCAGGAGGTTCAGAGCAACCAAAGAAATGTCAGTTGGAGGGAGAGCATGCTGGCCCAGAGCCCAACTCCAGTTGAAAGATAATCTTGCGAGAATTCTGGTAGACATATGGATTGGGGCTGACAGAAGATACATTGGAAAATGTTAAATACAGGATGACATTTATTCTATGCTGTGTTCAAGTGCCTGCTGTATATTTCTGGAACAATCCATGATGTCTTAGTGGTGTGGAGACCCAAGTGAAATAAAGGCATTATTTAACACAAGAGCATGTCCAGGCTGTCTGAGTGATCTGGGAGGTAGCAGGGTTACATTTTCAAATACCGAGGGGGCCAATGCAAAAAAAAGTGCAGAAAGTGGGCGCTGAGTTTTCAGCGCCCGCTTTCTTAACATGCGCATGGCACCCGCAAGGGGGGGTACCATGCTATATTATAATTAGGGGGTTGCGTTTACCAGCGATCTGCCAGTTATGAACACTGAACCGATAAACTTGGCGTCTGTTTTCATAACTAGCGGACTGCAGTTATGAAAACCAAAGCCAAGTTTATCGGCGTCGGTTTTCATAATGCAGCCGACCGGTTATGAAAACCAACGCCGAGGATATCGGCGTCAGTCTTCTTAATGTGGCCGGCTGAGGTTTTTTTTTTTTTTTACTTTTAAAAGAAGTACAGAAAAGCAGTTTTTTCTACTTTTCTGTACTTCTTTTCAATGCGCTCAGCTATTAACGCCTGCTCCAGGCAGGCGTTAATAGCTGAGATGCACATTCATTATTTTGCATTTGGAGTGAATGAGTAATATAGCCTCATTCACATGCATTTGCATGTGATGAGCACTATCCCATTCACTCCGCATCGGACGCACGTTAAATAGATGCTAATCCCCTTATTACATTAGGGGGTGATTAGTGCCTATTTAACCTGCATCTGACTGCGGGTTATACAGTACAGATGTGCATTCATTTATCATGAATTAAACAATTTCAACGAAATTGCCTAATTCGTCCTGGTTCGGGGAACCCGAACCCTGAAAAGGATTTTCCCCGAACTTCAAGAAAAATTCATTTTTCAGGTTAGTACGGGGGGGTGGGGGGGTGGGGAGAGGGCCACATTTATTTATTTAAAAAGAAAAACACCCCAACCCTTCAAATTTACTTTATTACAACTCCCCCACCATCCCTATCCCTCCCCAAGACTTACTAAAAGCACTGGTGGTCCAGCAGGGTCCCGCGAGCAATCTCTCCCTCTCGGCCCATCTGGCCATCGGGCCTGCCAGGAATCAAAATGGCGCTGGTGGCCCTTACCATGTGACAGGGGCTACCGGTGCCATTGGTTGGCCCCTGTCACATTGTAGGAGCAATGGATGACCGGCGCCATCTTAGAAAATGGCGCCGGTCATCCATTGCTCCTTCCATGTGACAGGGCTGACAAATGGCACCGATAGCCCCTGTCACATGGTAAGGGCCACCGGCGCAATTTTGATTCCTGGCAGGCCCGACGGCCCAATGGCCCGAGTGGGAGAGATCACTCGCAGGACCCCGCTGGACCACCAGGGCTTTTAGTAAGTCTTGGGGAGCGATCGGGATGGTGGGGGGTTGTAATAATGTAAATGTGAAGGGTTGGGGTGGGGGTTTTTTCGATTCGTTTTTTCCAGTTCGTTTTTTCCGATCTGTTTCGCCGAAAAATGACCCGCAGGAAAACAATTTTTTCCCATGAAGCGCCCGAACTGAAACCCGACCCGACACAGAAAAACGAAGCTCATCTCTATTATACAGTGCGCCTGGCTGAGCACACTGTTTTGCATCGGCCCCCTAGTTGGAAATTATGCAAGTAAAAATGGAGTTGATATGTACAGAAAGGCTAATCCTACATAAGTGGATTTTCAACCAGCAAACTGTGTATATGTATTTTGGCAGTGCAGTAATAATGGGAGATTTAATTACCCCAATATTGACTGGATAAATGTAACATCAGGACATGCTAGAGATGTAAAGTTCCTGGATGGAATAAATGAATGGTCATGGAGCAATTGGTTCAGGAACCAATGAGAGAGGGAGCTATTTTAGATCTAACATAGGATTTGGTGAGAGAGATAATGATGGTGGTGCCACTTCGCAATAGTGATATAACATGATCAAATTTGTACTAATGACTGGAAGAGGGACAATATTTAAATCTATAGCTCTAACACTAAATTTTTAAAAGGGAAACTGATAAAATAAGGAAAATATTTAGATAAAACCTGAAAGGTGCAGCTGCAAAGGTTAAAAGTATACAACATGTGTCGACATTGTTTGAAAATACATTCTTAGAAGTGCAGTCCAGATGTATTCCACACATTAAGAAAGGTGGAAGGAAGGCAAATTTAATATCAGCATGGTTAAAAGGTTAGTTGAAAGTGGCTATTTTAGTCAAAAATCATCCTTCTAAAATTGGATGAAGGATCCATCTGAAGAAAATAGGAAAAACATTGATAAGACAGGCTAAGAGAGAATTTGAAATGAAGTTGGCCATAGAGGCAAAAAGTCATAATAAAAACCTTTTACAATATATCCGAAGCAAGAAACCTGTGAGGGAGTCAATTGGACCGTTAGATGACCGAGGGGTTAAAGGGGCTTTTGGGGAAGATAAGACCATTGCACAAAGACTTAATAAATTCTTTGCTTCTGTGTTTACTAATGATGTTAGGGAGATACCAGTTCCAGAGATGGTTTTCAAGGGTGATGATTCAGATGAACTGAACCAAATCACTGTGAACCTGGAAGATATAGCAGGCCAGATTGACAAACTAAAGACACACATATCATTTGGACCAGATGGTATGCACCCCAGAGTTCTGAAGGAACTAAAAAATGAAATTTAAGAACTATTTGTTAAAATTTGCAACCTATCATTGAAATCATCCAATGTAGAAGACTAGAGGGAGGCCAATGTAACATCAATATTTAAAAAAGGGCTCAGGATTATCTGGGAAACTATAAACTGGTGAGCTGTGAAAAATAGTCAAAACTATTCTAAAGATCAAAATCGTAGAGCTTATAGAAAGACATGGTTTAATGGAACACAGTCAACATGGATTTACCCAAGGGAAGTCTTGCCTAACAAATCTGCTTCATTTTTTTGAAGGGGTTAATAAACATGTGGATAACGGTGAACCGGTAGATGTAGTATATTTGGATTTTCAGAATACATTTGCCAATGTCCCTCATGAGAGGCTTCTAAGAAAACTAAAAAGTCATGGGATAGGAGGTGATGTCCTTTTGTGGATTAAACATTGGTTAAAAGACAGGAAACAGAGAGCAGGATTAAATGATCAATTTCTCAGTGGAAAAGGGTAAACACTGGAATGCTTCAGTGATCTGTGCTTGGACTGGTGCTTTTCAATATATTTCTAAATGATCTGGAAAGGAATACGATGAGTGAGATAATCAAATTTGCAGATGACACAAATTTATTCAGAGTAGTTAAATCACAAGTGGATTGTGATAAATTGCAGCAGGAACTGGCGAGACTGGAAGATTGGGCATCCAAATGGCAGATGAAATTTTAATGTGGCTAAGTGCAAGGTGATGTATATAGGAAAAAATAACCCATGCTGTAGTTACTTTAATGTTGTTCCATATTAGGACCTACCACCCAGGAAAAAGATCTAGACGTCATAGTGGATAATACATTGACATTTTTGGCTCAGTGTGCTGCGGCAGTCAAAAAAGCAAACAGAATGTTGGGAATTATTAGGAAGGGAATGATGAATACAATGGAAAATGTCATAATGCTTCTGTAAAACTCCATGATGAGACTGCACCTTGAGTACTGTGTACAATTCTGGTCACCGCAACTCAAGAAAGATATAGTTGCACTGGAGAAGTTACAGAGAAGGGTAACCAAAATGATAAAGGGGATGGAACAGCTCCTCTATGAGGAAAGACTAAAGAGAATAGGGCTGTTCAGCTTGGAGATAAGATGGTTGAGGGGGGATATGATAGAGGTCTATGAAATCATAAGAAGTCTAGAATGGGAAAATGTGAATCAGTTTACTCTTTCAGATAATAGAAGGACTGTGGGGCACTCCATGAAGTTTGCAAGAAGCACATTTAAAACTAATTGGAGAAAATTCTTTTTCACTCAATGCACAATTAAGCTGTGGAATTTGTTGCCAGAAGATGTGGTTGGGTTTAAAAAAGGTTTGGATAAGTTCTTGGAGGAGAAGTCCACTAACTGCTATTAATCAAGTTGGCTTAGGGAGTAGCCACTGCTATTACTAGCATCAGTAGCATGGGATCTACTTAGTGTTTGGGTACTTGCCAGATACTTGTAACCTGTATTGGCCACTGTTGGAAACTGGATGTTGGGCTTGGTGGACACTTGGTCTGACTTTTTATATTATAAAGAGGTATTTCCCTAAGGAAATAACACGGTGAAAAGAGACCATAGGAACTTAAGCCAATTGATCTCAGTATCATGACTCCAGAAGTGGCCAGTTTCAGTCATAAGTATAAAATAAGTGCCAAACAAGAAGAACTATTTCTTGCTGCTCAGTTCCCAGGGATAATGAGTGGATTTCCCAAGTCTAACTTTCTAACAATTGTATATGGACCTTTCCTACAGAACTTGTCCAAACCTCTTTTAAACCTCACTAAGCTAGTTGCCTTGACTATGTCCTCTGGCAAAAAGTATTTTCTTTGATTTATTTCCAGTCGGTTGGTTGTTAGTCTCATGGAATGTCCCCTTGTTTTAGTGTTAACTAAAAGGTTAAATGATAATGTTCAGGTTAAAAAGTAGGCGCATGGTGGGCCAGATAGGCACCCTACTGAATTGACCCCTATATTAACCGTCTCTACTCTGTCCATAAAACAAGGCTGGCTCATTCACAGAGTCACCCACAGGCCATTTTTATTTACCTCCTGTATCTTTCCAACCTAATTTGTAACTAATCCTGCCAAAGGATTGAATATCTCTGGAATCCTGTGCTGTAGCCTTATAGCTCCCATTACACTATACAGGGGCCTTTTTGTCATTTTTTTTCTTTCATGGCGAAGGAAAAACAGGCCATACCATTTTATAAAGAATATGAGGGAAAGGTAAGAAAGCCTTTGAGTTCTCTGCAAATCATGGGGACACTTTCTTATTACAAAAACTGCTTTTGTAAAGGCAGTTCCACTTTATTTGTGTGACCTTTATGAGGTTTCGCTGAAATATATACCGTATTTTAACACTAAGAATTTTTCAGCAATAGGAGGTCCAAGGGGTATGAGGTAGAGATATGAATCGGAACCGGAATCGGTTTGGATTCCGGTTTCGATTCACATGTGGGTTTTTTTTCATCAGGCCCGATCACGGTTTTGTTTATCGGTTGCGCCTGAGCCGATAAACAAAAAACCCACCCCGACCCTTTAAAACTAATACCTTAGCTTCCCCCAAAAACATTTTACAGGTACCTGGTGGTCCAGTGGGGTTCCCTGGAGTGATCTCCCGCTCCCGAGCCGTCGGCTGCCACTAATCAAAATGGCGCTGATGGCCCTTTGCCCTTATCATGTGACAGTGTATCCGTGCCATTGGCCGGACCCTGTCACATGATAAGAGCACTGGATGGCCCGCACCATCTTGTGCTCCTACCATGTGACAGGGGCTGACCAATGGCACCGGTAGCCCCTGTGACATAGTAAGGGCAAAGGCTATCGGCGCCATTTTGATTACTGGCAGCCGATGGCCCGAGTGCAGGAGATCGCTCCCAGACCCCTGCTGGACCACCAGGGGCTTTTGGCAAGTCTTGGGGGACCCTCCTGATCCCCACAAGACTTGCCAAAAGTCCAGCGGGGGTCCGGGAGCGACCTTCTGCACTCGGACCATCAGCTGCCAGTATTCAAAATGGCACCGATAGCCTTTGCCCTTACTATGTCACAGGGGCTACCAGTGCCATTGGTCAGCCCCTGTCACATGGTAGGAGCAGAAGATGGCACCGGCCATCCAGTGCTTCTACCATGTGACAGGGTCCGGCCAATGGCACAGATACCTAGTCACATGGTAAGGGCAAAGGGCCATCTGCACCATTTTGATTAGTGGCAGCCTTCATCCCTGAGTGGGAGATCGCTCCAGGGACCCCCACTGGATCACCAGGTACCTGTAAAAAGTTTTTAGTGGGGTCGGGAGGGTGGGGGAAGCTAAGGGATTAGTTTTAAAGGGTCGGGTGGGTTTATGGGTTATTTTTGTGTGCCGTTTTTCCTGCCCTTCCTCAAAACGATAAGAGAACCCCCACGATCAATATCGTGGGGTTTTCCTATCATTTTGGGGGAGCCTCCGATTTCTGACGATTTTGAAAATATCGTCTGATATTTTCAATCGTCCGAAGCCCGATTCACATCCCTAGTATGAAGCATTAGTGAGTGAGATCAGGGTTGGACAAAATGGACATACAATACAATGGCACCAGATGCACTCGAGATAGGCACCAATGTGACATCACTTTGGTGCTGTACTCAGGGTGGCTGGCACTGTTTTTTTTTGTTTTTTTTAAAGAAATCATGGGGGCAAGAGCAATGTGCATCACTCCTGCCCCTTTATTGGGTATCTGTCTCTATGGAAGTGGTAAGTGGAGGCCAGAGAGGCCCTTGGTCCTGGCAAGTTAGGTGAGGGGTGGGGGGTCAGAAGGGGCTGGAGAGGCTCCAGGGTCCCAGCTGGACTCAGTTGAGCGCATTTGGGTAGGCTTGAGCCCAAGACTGGTTTTGCAAGGCAGGAGGGAGGGTTGAGGGCTCCCAGAAACGTCCTGGTTGGACTTGGCCTGGGCTCCGAGGCTTTGCTTAGAGGCAGGAAGGTGCTTGGAAGGCCTCTGGGTGGCCTGTTTCAATTTTTTGTTTTGTTTTGGGGGGTTTTGAGTGGGGCAATGTTTATTTTAGTTCAGGAAGCAAACTGAACTAATGAAAACATTTAACAAAGCAAAAAGAACACTCAAAATGAAAAAATGAACAGAAACTAAATGAATGGGCTTGCCTGCAGATCGCCACTGTCTATTTCTGCCCCCTATCTTAACCAGGCTTCCTGTTTTCTGATCTTAGCCTGTCTTGGACCTTGTACTTGCCTTCTGGACTTGTTTCTAAGCAATAAACAAGCATTTAGAAACGTTTTTGGATCAATTTCCAGTTCTTGACGGTTGTATAAACCCCTGCCAGAGATCCCTGATAGTATGTAAAGGCAAAGCATGCCCAAAACATAGAATTAAAACTACACAAGGGCACACACACACACACACACACGTGTATAACAGACAATGATGCTAGCACCTGGTCATGCGGTGAACAAATTACCTATGGCACTCACACCAATATGCCAGGGACCCTGTACATGAGGGCAAATTCATAACCAAATGCACAGGTCATCCTCTTGGACAAAGAGACTCAAAAAAATATAATCAGGCCAATACAGTACAGTGCACTCCGGTGGAGCGCACTGTTAACCCGCGATTGGACGCGCGTTTTTGACATGCTAGCTTTACCCCTTATTCAGTAAGGGGTAATAGCGCGTCAAAAACGTGCGTCCAACCCCCCCGAACCTAATAGCGTCCGCAACATGCAAATGCATGTTGATGGCCTTATTAGGTATTCCCGCGCAATTCAGTAAGTAAAATGTGCAGCCAAGCTGCACATTTTACTTTAAGAAATTAGCGCCTACCCAAAGGTAGGCGTTAATTTCTGCCGGCGCCGGGGAAGTGCACAGAAAAGCAGTAAAAACTGCTTTTCTGTGCACCCTCCGACTTAATATCATGGCGATATTAAGTCGGAGGTCCCGAAAGTTAAAAAAAGTAAAAAAAAAAAGAAAAAAATTTGAAATAGGCCCGCGGCTCGTGGGTTGAAAACTGGATGCCCAATTTTGCCGGCGTCCGGTTTCCAAACCCCTGGCTGTCAGCAGGTTTGAGAACCGACGCTGGCAAAATTGAGCGTCGGCTGTCAAACCCACTGACAGCCGCCGCTCCTGTCCGAAAAGAGGCGCTAGGGACGCGTTAGTGTCCCTAGCGCTTCTTTTTACCGCCGGCTCTAATTTAAATAAATTAAATTACTGTATCGCGCACAAGGAGAGTGTCCTGTGCGCGCGCCGGGAGAACGGGCGCTCGCTCACTCTCCCACGATTTTTAATGTATCGGCCCGAAAGGAAGTAGAAAAATAGAGATGGGCAACAAAAATTATTAAGGGGTTGGAATGGCTCCCTTATGAAGAATCGCTGAACAGTAGAATTCTTCAGGTTGGAGAAGAGATGACTGATGATAGAAATTTATAAATCATGAGTGGAGTGGAACAGGTGAAGGAGAGTTACCCTTTCCCATAGTACTAAGGCTTGTCATAAAACTAACAAGTAGCAGATTTAAAAGTATTTTTTCACTCAATGCACAATCAAGCTGCGGAACATTTTGCCAGGGTATGTGGTCAAGGCTTCAGGCATAGGAATGTTTGGAAAAGTTCCTGGAAGAAAAGTCCATAAATCATTATTAGACAAATAGACTTGGAAAAGCCATTGCTTACTCCTAGGAGTGAGAAACAAAGAATGCATCTACTCTTCAGGATCTGCTGGCTACTCTTAACCCAGATTGGCCACACTAGGAGAAAAGATGTGGGACTCAATGGGCCTTAGTCTGCATCCACATGGAATATTGTATGTTCTTATGACCTATGCAAAATAAAATATGGGGTATTTATTCAGGTTAGCCCACATCTAGACTCCTGGACCTTTAGTCTTCTAAAAATTCCTGGGACATCCATGAATCAAAATACTCCCCGTTCTCTTAGTATTCCTTTGGCATATTTGATGCCAAGGAGGTAAATTTGAAAGGAAAATGTAAATGTAACCGATACTATGATAGCAATTTTCAAAAGCCCATTTACCCTTATTAAGTGTACTTAACATGGGTAAAACCTATTGATAATTCAATAGCATATATTGTAGCAATTTTCAAAGGCTTTTTAGAATTGCTATTATAGGCCTGGATTTATCAGTCATCGCTGAATGATGAATCCAGTGAAAACAGGGGGCAGGGGGGCAAAAGGGGGGGCAGGCCTGCAAAAGCCCGCAGCCTTCGCATCACCGCGGTATCTTCGCTGCCGGTGTTTGCACCAAATAGCACCACTGTGAAAGGTGGCGCTATTCAGCGCACTACTGGCAACGATAACATTACTAACCTTATCGCAGCCAGTGAAGACACCACCGAGTTTGCCCCCTTGCCACCCCAACTCCTCCCCTCACTGCCCCGACTCCGCCCTGACTCCAATTTGCCTGCTATCGCACGTGAAAAAGGCCTTTTCGCATGCGATAGAGGATTATCACACGCAATACTGCCGTATCACGTGCAATAAGCCTTTAGAAAATAGCCCCCAGAGTATGCTACATTTATATCAGCCTTTGAAAATTGCCCTGTCAGGATGTAGACAAAGCACAGAGGAAGACTGTGTGTTTACTCAAAATGCAGACTGTGTTGAGTGGTTGATTTCACAACATGAAGTACATGTTGTATAGGAAAGTATCTTATTAAAGAGAATTTGTTTAATTACACAGTATGGTGGTTGCACAAAAAGCAACCTGGCTAGTGTGATTTATGGCAGGACATTTTGGGACATTAAAAGTTTGGGTGTTAACATTATACTTTTGGGCTTTGAGTCATGCCAGGCACTTGATATTCATATATTTATATCAAATGCCCTGAATATAGCCTAGTTTTTGTGTTGTCTTATATTTTGTGAAGGATTTGCTCAGGTTTTGCTATTTTATGTGAAACCTTTTGTTCCCCTGTTTGTTTTTTGGCTACTTATTTATTTATTTATTTATTTATTTATTTATTTATTTATTTTGCTAGAAACATTTCTCAGTCCAAAGCAGGGAGCAAACGAAGTCCAGAAATATTTTTTCTTGAAATGGGTGGTAAGTTGCATGTTGTAATTTCCTATATCACCAACTTTCAATGTCATCTCAGCAAGGAAACATAAGACTCAAATGGATTAAGCCTGTTGCTTAATCTTTTGCCTATGAAAAAAGAATCAATCACCAGACTTTATGAGTTCAATTTTAAGCCTGGACATTCCTTATTAATCTGTTGTCATTCAGCTTTACTTTGCCAGAAGCAATTTAAAATGGTTAGAAAAGATAATGACTTTTCTTCATTATGTCATCATTGTCTCTCTAGTAGAATATGCAGAGATGCTACATTTTGCAAATAAGGGGAGGGCAGGAGGAAGATTTACTTGTACTTACGCTAAATATGCCACCTTTTGCAAAACTGTATATACATAAAAATGAATGCATACAATTGTAAATATTCCAGTTTCCAATGCATATGAGCTGCTTGGTGCGCACTTATTCCTTATTTCTTCTTTTGTCTAAATATCACTCAGCTTCATTATTCAGTATTCCTATTGTTGATAGAACTATATTTGAAAGATATTGACCTAAGTGAAGTCAGTAAATGACAGAGGATTATATTAAGAAGCACAATTTTTTTTTTTAAAAAAGCTGCTGATATTGTTTCTTTTGAAGTTTGATTCCTTTCTGAGGAAAAATATTTTCCCATAATAAGAGAAAACATTAGGTCCACAGTAAATTTGTTTTCTAAACCCATCTTAAGACAATTATTTTTGGTTTGATTTTCTTTGGGGGTAATTTTCCAAAGCATTTACATGCCTAAAACTGGGTTTTACAGGCACTTTACCCATGTAAGTGGGCTTTTGAAAATTGCTAGAATATATGCCATTGAATGGTCCATATGTTTTATACACATAAGTGCACCTTAAGAAGATAAGATGCACACATATATGCATGCATGTTGTAAAATAGCCTAAACATTCATATCTGGGCTCCTAATTTTAAGCTTGTGTGCACCCAGCAGCATAAGTCAGTATACGGATGACACCTGAGGGAATTGTATAACAGACTGGCATCCAGCCAATGAGTGGTTTCACAGTTTGTCCAGTGTTCCGCTAGATCCTCCCAACTCCACTGGCTCTTTAGCCTGCATTCCCCCCCAGTTTCTCCAGACCCCTCAAAGCCCTCATAGATGCCTGTAATTTTTTTTTTTTTTAGATTTACACCTTTATCTTTTATTCACATGTATTAATCACCTAAATAAAACTAGGCAATGTACAAATAAAAACATACATAAAATACTGGTTATACATTACAAAAACCTTTCAACAAAAGACAGGGGCAATGGGACGGGATAGAAATATTTGCAGCAGTGACATATCTTAATGAAAGGCCGGCTTGAATAACCATGTTTTAATAGTGTCTTGAAATTTTTTACACTGTCTGCAAGTTGCATCGCCTCTGGAAAGGCATTCCACATGACTGGGGAAGCAACAGAGAAGGCACAGTCCCTGGTGCTCCACAGCCTGGCATGGGCTGGTGAAGGTACATCAAGTAGGCCTCTTTGCGAGGACCAAAATTGTCAGGTTGGGCAGTATAGATGTAACAATACATTGCACCAAGAGGTAACAGAGTCAGAAATCAATTTATAGGTAGAAACAGCAACCTTATATTTATTTTATGCAATGATGGATAACCAATGTAGCTCAGTCAACATTGGCATGATGTGATCCTGTCTTTTGCTGCTGGAAATGAGGTGAGCTGCAACATTGAGCAATAATTGCAATGGTCTTAAAATTACTGTGGTTAAACCCAGAAGAATAGACTTACAGTAGACAACAGTGGGAAGAATGGATACTTGGACAACAGTCTGAAAATTGAACTTTTCCAATAGATTATATTTTTTATATGAGGGCGAAAGGATAGCACAAGGTCAATTAACATGCCAAGATTGCATATACAAGAGTTAAGGGGAAAGGACATGTTTTCGATAGTACTGGACCTGGGAGCATGCCCAGGCATGTAGGTGTTGTGAGCACAGCCTCCTTGTGCCGATGGCGAGGGCTCAGAAGGCACATTACTAGCTCATAGGAGAGCATGAGCCCTTGGGCCATGGGACGGCTAGAGGCAGGCTGTGAGCTGCCCCCATGGAGAGGTGTTTGTGCAGGTACAGGCAGAACAGGAACAGAGCTGGACAGAACAGAGGCAAGGAACGATGGGACAGGAACAAGACAGGAACACCCCTCCACTGGACCTCCACGCACCAGTGAGGCCAGCAACACAATGCTGGTCTCAAGAGTAGCCCTCCGGCCACTCGACAGCCCTTCCGGACCTGCCGCTTGGGAATGGTGAGTGCGAGAGGCCAGACGGAGGTAGAGGACTGGAACAGGCCAAGACAGGAACACTGGGGCAGAGATAGGAACATAGGAGCAGGAACATGAGGACTTGGAGCGTGGAGACTCAGACAAGGAACTTGGAGCTTGGAGACTCAGATGAGGAACTTGAGGCTTGGAGAATCAGATGAGGAACTTGGAGACTCAGATGAGGAACTTGGAACTTGGAGACTCAGATGAGGAACTTGGAACTCAAACAAGGAACTCAAGACACGGGTCAGGGAAGAAGCAGCCCCAAGACCCTCCAAAGTCGGGACAGGATACAAGGCTCAGGATTGGAACTCGGAACTCAGAACTTGGAATTTGGAACTTTAAAAGCAAGAAACCTCCGGAGGCGCGGGCTGCTAGCAAGAACATCAGAGTCGATACATCAGGATATGTCGGGACAGCAGGCATCTGAACATCAGAACATCTGGACAACCAGGACCTCTGCAGATGACATCTGGATAACCAGGACCTCTGCAGTCAGACACAGGCACAAGGACATCAGACATCTGAGTTCGAGGCGAGAACAACACTTACAGACCACATGGGAGCGGGACCGGCTTAGGAAGGGGTCCAACTGCTCGAGGCTCCAATGCCCGGAAACAGGAACCGGATGGAACGGTTTTACCCTTGGAATGGACATCTGAAGACTCAAGGAGCTGGGACAACATGGAGAGGGCATCAGGAACAATGGGAAAGTAAGGATCTCTAGCCATCTGGGATGTCACAACATCTGGTACCTGGAACATCAAGGATGACAGGGCATCTGGTGTCCAGAACAACAAGCCATCAGGACTTCCAGGACATTGGAACATCAGGACTAAATCACGGACCTCAGGGACATCGAGATATCAAGGCCCCCAAGTCAATGGAACGGGCAACAGAACATGGAACATCTTGGACTTCAGATCCTCGGAGACATCAAAGGAATTCAGACATCAGAACATGGAACATGTGGGACATGAGATCCTTGAAAACATCAAGAGGATTTGGACCTCGGGACTTCTTGGACATGGAACATCAAGACAAAGAACATCAGGATCCAGGAAGATGACAAAGGGACTCCAATGGAGAAGGGACTCCAATGGTGAAACATGGAGAGCAGGAACATGGAACATGGAATAACAAGGAAACATTCATAATCAAATGAAGAAATGCTTCTGGACTGGGTCAGGAACCACAGAGGACCATGGCTTCTCAGACAACGAGTCCGGACACAGGGAGCTCAGGAACAAGGCATCCAGGCTGATGCGAAGACGCTGATGGACTGAGGCAGGGCCCTTTTATAGGGCTAAACCAGGAAGTAGGCGAAGACTGGTAACCGGTGGGGCCACGGTGGGGCCGCAGGCTCTTCCTGCCACTGGCCCTTTAAAGAAAGAAGGAGGCATGGCCGTGCACCTAAGGGAAGGCCAGAGCAGAAAAGGACCACAGACAGTGGCAACCTGCCATGTCGGAGCGGCAGGAGGCAGCGCTAGGATGCAAGGATGACCTCGGCATGGCAGCTCCGTGCCACCAGAGATGGCGCTTCGGCAGCTGCCTCCAGGCAGGGCCAAGAGGCCCTGGCCTGCAGGGCCGAAAACAGTCAGGGTGGATGGCGACCACACAGGGCCTCACAGGGCCGTGAGTAATGGCGTCCGGTAGCGGCTCCACCCGCGAAAACAGAGGCCTGCGGCAGCATCCAAGCCACAGGGCTGTGTCGGACCAGGCCGCGGAGGTAAGAACCTGTCCATGGGATGGAATCCGCGGGCAGGGTTGCAACAGTAGGTACTTGCATGCACAACTCTTGGTCCTACCCTGGAACACCCACACTCTGCCTACACATTCTTTCTCCGATGTGAGATATTCATGCATCGGGACTTGTGTGCGCATGTGGACACTTGTACATCCTACATGCGTGCACACCAGCTGTTAAAATTCACCTTATAGCACATAAATGGGCTTTTGAAAACTGCTACAATAGTTTTGTAATATAGTGAAGGACAACAGATAAAGATCAATATAGTCAATGTAGTCTGCCCATCGTTTTATTTTTTGGGGGCAGTAGCAACTGCTGCTCCATGCAGGCCACCCCCAAGCCTTATTTTAAGAGTAGTAGCAACGTCTGTTTCATGCAGGTTACCCCCAAGACTTAAGGGTAGTAGCCACTGCCACTCTGTGCAGGCTACTTCCAGGGTGTGATAGAAAAGTTACCCCATTTCTTCATTTCCATTTCCTAGGCAGCAGAGAATCATTTGTGTTTGTCCCATTCTCATCTTCACCACCTTTTCCAGGAGGGCATCTCAGGTATCCACCACCCTTTCCATGAAGAAATATTTGCTAACATTGTTCCTGAGTCTTCCTCTTTGGGTTTCCTATCATGACCCCTAGTTTTATAGTTTCCTTTTCATTGGAAAAGAATTGATTTTTGTGCAACATTAATTCCTTTTTGGTATATCTTCCTTGAATCTTCTCCCTTCTAGGGTATATATATTAAGCTCCTTCAATCTCATTTCATATGGCTTGCCATATAGACCCCCACACCATTTTGGTCACCTTTCTCTGGTCCCCTTCCATTCGGTCCTTATCTTTTCTAAGATAAATTCTCCAGAACTGAACACAGTATTTCAGGTGAGGCTATTTATATGTGCAACAGATTTGAAAATGACCTTTTTTTTGTTTCCTTTCATCCCTATTAAAAAATAATTAAAAAATATATATATATATATATTCATATTCCAATATTCAACCGTAAGAATGGGCAAAGCAGCTCAAAATAAAATAAGTTTTCTTCTTCCCCTTGAATGGGGAGAATTACTGTTGTGAAAGTGGACCCTTGGGCTGGCTAGAGTGTATGGTGGACCCACTGAAGGAAGGGCTGCAGCGGTGCTCGTAGCCAGGAGGCAGATCAGGACCAGGAGACCAGACAGGACCTTCACTTATACCAGCCCTCTTTCCCCGCAGGTTGAACCCTTGGGTGCCGAGGCCGGCAGGACTTAGGAGAAGAGGAGTATGGAGAGCAGTCTGAGTCGAGGCAGGCTGAAGACGTGGGAAGTCGGAGATGGTCCAGGGGTTCAAGTCAGGCAGCAGAGGTGCAAGATGAGGAGACGGACCAGAGGTCAGGGCCAGCTGAAGACAGACGAAGCCAGAGAACAAGCCAAGGGTCAGGACAGGCAGCAGAAAGACGAAACCAGGTACCAAGCCGAAGTCAAACCGAAGAAGCAAGCAGGTGGAAACTGGAAGTCAGGATCAGGAAAGGAGCTGGAGCGGTCAGGAAGGCTGGAATGGAGTCAGGAACACGCAGGATACTGGAAGGAGTCAGAAACAAGCAGGAAACAGAACAGTCAGGAACAAGCAACTAGATTCTCCCAGGAGGCGACCTGTTGCCAAGGCAAGGCAAGGAGGTCTGAGGTAGCCTATTTATAGGCCTCAAGCAATGACATGGGATTTGGGGCCGGGCCGAAGTTTCCCGCTGCGGCCCCTTTAAATCCCATGCAGCTGTGCGTGCTCGCGCCTAGGGAGCGGAGCTGCCCAAAGAAGCCGACGGCATCTCCCTCATGGGGAGAACGCCACGAGAAGGCCCTGACGTGGCCCGAGCCGGGACAGAGCAGCCCGTGGAGCAGGAAGCATGCCTGGCAGTAAGGGGGAACCCGGCCGTGGATGGCTGCGACCGGGATTCCCAACAGTACCCCTCCTCTTATGCCAATATCATCGATATTTTCAAAATCATCAGAAATCGGGGGCTCCCACGAAATGATAGGAAAACCCCACGATATTCATCGTGGGGGTTCTCTTATAGTTTTGGGGGAGGGCGGGAAAAACGGCACACAAAAATAACCACTAAACCCACCCTGACCCTTTAAAACTCCCGTTAGCGCCCACTAACCCGAAAAACGATTTTTACGAAAAATCGGGAGTAAAATTGATTGTTTCTTTCTTTTAACCGATTTCTAACAAATTTAGAAATATCGTACGATATTTCAATTCATTAGAAAAACAATTCACATCCCTATTGATTTCTATATTAATTTGGAAAATGGTACACCAAAACTCTTTTCTGACTTTGAAAGGCTGAATAGAAACTGAGGGTCTGGCTGTGTAAGTAACTTAGCCGGTTAGAACTTATCCGGCTAAGTTACAATGTATATTCAGCAGCACGGAGAAGCCGCTGAATATACGCATATATATATATATATATATATATATATATATATACACACACTTTGCTGAATAATTCTACCCAGTTAAGTTTAGACCTGCTCTATGGTGCATCTAAACTTACACGTATACTTATGTGGCTAATTCCAAATATCGGTAGCTGTATAAGCTATATGTTTAACTTGCTCCACAAAATATATTCCTACTTTTTTCTATTATATAACTTTTAGCTGTATAAGGGACTTTTACAGCTAAATAGTACCTGCTGAACATAGGCACATATTCAGCGGCCATTACTTAGACACATAAGTCCTGCTTATCCTGCTCAATAGCACTGAACACGCCTTGAATATTAGGCCATAAAAGCAAAAACACCAAGTATCATAGGGAGAACAATTTCTGAAAACCCTTTACCCATGAAAAGGTAAACCCATGTAAAGGTAAACCCATGGGTAAACCGTTTTTAACCCCAAAAGACTTCAGTTCAGTACTGCAATTACTCATATTCTCCAACTTGGACTATTGCAAATCCTTATTATTTGGACTACCACTTTCCAGTATTCGTCCACTATAAATCTTACAAAATACAGCTGCCAGAATCCTAACAGGCACAAAAAAATATGAACATAAAACTCCAATTCTTATATCTCTACATTGGCTCCCAATAAAATTCCGAATAGAATACAAAGTTCTGACCATGCTACACAAATTAATACATGAGGAACAAACTGACTGGCTAGGCACAGCTATCAGACTCCATACACCACAGCGAAACCTCTGCTCAACCAACAAAGGCCTCCTGACAATTCCATCTGTTCGAACCGCACAACTTAATCTCAGTTCAGGAAAGAGCCATCTCTCTCGCTAGCCCCAAACTGTGGAACACACTTCCAACCGAATTAAGACTACAACCCAACTTGAAAACATTCAAGAAAGAATTGAAAACCTGGCTGTTCACCAAAGCCTATCAAAACCCTCAATGACAATCATGCATCCTTCTCACAATATATACCTCTTTACTGGACCTCACTATTTTTATCTCTCTCAGCCATGACAACTTTTATTTCCACCCTTATCATATTTTATTGCAATTGCATGCTTCTAATTATAACTTGTATTTCATCGTTATTATAATGCTGTGATTACTTCCAATTATAACTTTTATCTTATTTGTATTATTATTTGTTTATTTATTTATTTATTTATTTATTTGTTTAGGAGCTTTTCTATACCGGCATTAGTGGGTACATCATGCCGGTATGCTTGTATTACTTCTCTAAAATATTCTACTTCGATCGAAACTTGTAAATGGTTATGATGGCAAAACCCAATGATGGTATATAAAACTCGATAAATAAATAAATAAAAATAAAAATTTACCAGGGTAAAAGGTAGGGAGGGATGTGCAAGAAAAAACATTTTTGATACATTTATTTTATTTTTTGTATATCTGGGCTATGGTTTGTTTAATTTTTTTTTTAATTCATTTTGTTTGCTGATCTGAAATAAACATGTCTCAGGTCAAATCATAAAAAGAGGGGTCTGCTTTATAGTCTGGCCCTTTCTTGAAGGAGGAAAGCAGGGGTCAGAGTTTCCAGAGGAGTGGCAAGTGCCAGTGATAATGTTTCTAGGAAGCTGGAAACCCTGCCACATTCCCAGGAACCCTAAGATCTGCCTTCCACTTTTTCCCCAGCATTTTCCCCTGGAGAAGTGGGAGATGGGTGGTGGTCTGTGTGTGGTGCATTCTTTACAGCCCAATAGTGATAGACATTAATTTTAAAGGAATGCGCAAAATGCAACCAATAAGGCCAATTCATTTTGTTCAGGAGCCCCGAAATGACTCGGGAGCCCACAAATGAAATGAACCTTATTCGTATTATAAATGAATGCATCAGGCTGCAGCCTAGGCCTGAGCACAATGCTAGAGTCTTAGCCTAGGCCTGAGCTGATGTCAGGATCTCAGTTGAGATCCCAGTCAAACAAACTTACCTGATCAATCGGATATCCAATGAAAGCTGGGTCTCGAGGCCAGGCCCTCTGACAAGGTCCAGGCCCAATGCTATAGCTCAGCGAGGAAGCTAGGAGCCAGACACCTGGGCCTCAGCCTAAGCAGGGGATAGGGCTCAACCCTGACACCGTGGCCCAGCTCAGCTAGGTCCCGATGCCTGGGCCTCAGGGTAGGCTATATCCCGGAACCAGGCATGATGCCAGGATCTTATTTCACCAGGGACAGTCTAGGCCAGAGCCTGGACCCAGGCCCAAAGCCATACCCCAGCCCAGAGACTGGGTCCCAATGCCTGGGCTTCAGCTCAGGGTCAGGCTCAGGCCCAGAGTACAGGCTTCAGATATTCACTTCTGCTTCTTCTTCCTTTGGCTCTTCTGTGCAAACTGACACCATCATCCTGCAGTCGATCTCCTGCCGGCGCCATTTTCCGTACGAAAACGATTCGCGGCGGGAAATCGCTCCCTGACCCCCGCTGGACCTCCAGGAACTTTTGGCCAGCGTGTGGGGGGCCTCCTGACCCCCACGAGACTTGCCAAAAGTCCAGCGGGGGTCCGGAAGGACCTCCTGCCGTCCAATCTTTTTCGTCTATGGCCGCCGCCATTTTTCGGCGCCATTTTGGAAAATGGCGCCGGCTGAAGACGACAAGATTCAGGAGCAGGAGCCCGTTCCGGACCGCTGCCGTTCCGGACCGCCGCTGGACCCGCAGGTTATTTAAGTTATTGGGGGGGGGGTTCGGGAGGGTGGGGGATTTAATTTAAAGGGTCGGGGGTGGGTTTTAGGGGGGTTTTAGTGTGCCGGCTCACGATTCTAACGATTTATAACGATAAATCGTTAGAATCTGTATTGTATTGTGTTCCATAACGGTTTAAGACGATATTAAAATTATCGGACGATAATTTTAATCGTCCTAAAACGATTCACATCCCTAGTTCACACATGCTCTCTCATACATATATTCTCATCTACATACCCATACTCTCACCCATATACCAAGCACTCACATACACTCACGCAGATGCACTCACACTTGTTCTCACATACTCTCACGCTTCCTCTTTCACGCACACAACACACGTGGCCGGGCCATTTCTAAAATGTGCTCAGCATGCACATAGCCCAGCTATGCCCATAACCCCCCGTTTTAACGTGCACAGGCCATCGAAAATTCAGGCATCAATATGCTGGCAATCAAGCTCGGTCTCCCTGTTCTATTGCGGGCATGATGAGCTCAGCAGGCAGCTGGGGTCTCTTATTTTCTTCTGCCACTGCTGGGCCTTGTCTCATTTTTGGCCACTGGCAGGTTGGGGGCCACTGCCAGCCACTGGTCCTTTTTTTTTTCTTCGGCCACCAGGCAGGTTGGTCTCCACCAACAGCCCGCGGACACTCTCTTCTTTTCTTCGGCTACTGACAGGCTGGACTTTGTCAGCAGCCTCCGAGGCCTTTGCTGTTCTATGGTTGCTCAAGGATTGAGCTCCACCGGTGGCTGCTGGGCCTCTTCTCTCCTTCAGCCCCTGTGGGCACTTCATTTTTCTGCCCCATCAAGGCTCCTCTTCTTGCCCAACGTGGGAACCCCATGGGCACATTATTCAGTTGCGCTGCCAAGTCTACTTTTCTAGCACACAGGGTGAGTGTTGGGGGTGCTTTTTGCCTCCCTGAAATGTTGCTGCATGAGGCGGCCGCTGCACCTTGCCTCATTATAGAACTGTCCCTCCCCAGGCAATCCTGCCCTGCGAGCTCTGCTCAAAATGTCACCAGCCTGCCCTGAGGGCCAGTCAGCAGCATTTACAATCCAGGATTCAGCAGGGCTAGAGCAGCTGGGCATTGCACATGCTTCTTTGGGAGATCTCTGCAGAAGGGGTGCAAGTGGTCCAAGGGAGGCTGAAGCAGTAAATTTTGCACCTCCATCTTTTTTTTAAATTGACCATGAAATGAAAATCAACGGAAAAAATCTGAATTTGGGTGGGTTTTTATTTCATTTTGTTTTTAAATGAAAAGAAATGTAATGCAAATGTTTCAAGTTTTTCATTTCATTGAAAAACAAATGCAGAACCCTAGTTAAAAGGCTCTTTGAAAATTACTCACCTTGTATGTATGTAGGTAAAAGCATGTGCAATACAAAGAAAATATGCACACATGCTTTCTTTTGGAAAACTGGGGGGAAGTCCAAGGAGAAAATGACCTGCAAACTTTGCACCTGTTCGCACAAGCTTTGGAAATTTCCCCCAAAAGCAGTCAGGCAGCTAATATTTTACAAAATAGAAATTATTCAGCATGACCCAAAAAAGTTGTTTGGAGATTGCTGAAAGAGCCATAATAGAAATCCCATTAATGCTAGGGGTGTGCATCCGTTTTCCACGTATTTGTGATCCGCAACGTATTTTGTCCTATCTGTTAAATACGTGGGGAGGCGAAACGCATCGCGACTCCCCACGTATTTAACATATTTTCTGTTTAATTCGGCGCGGCCAGCGGCGCGCGCTTTTCTTCGCCCCCATTAGCTGCTTGCTACCTATGATTTGCACAAAATGGCGGCGTCCCTGCGGTAACCATGCCAACCTGTCTGACTCTTTCCTGTGAGTCACAGTGACTCACAGGAAAGAGTCGGACAGGTCGGCATGGATAGCGGAACGCAGCGTATCCACACTGACATTTTCTGAGCTGCACTGAATGCAGCCAATAGCGCTGTCATTCAGTGCTCTCTGTGTATTTTACTGATGAGCCAGCAGTATATAAACATCAGCACGAGGAGCCACGCAGTTATTTCCAGCAATACTGTGGGGAGGTGGCCTGCTGGGTGGAAGAGGGAGGAGGCAGAACTAAGAGAGATAGGCTAGTTACTAGTAAAGGAAAAAAAATATTCTTTGTTTTGCTGCAGTGCAGTGCAGCTGCAGTGCAGTGCAGTAGTAGCTACAGCTACTACTAGTCCTGTTTCTTTCAAGCTGTTTATTTAATATTTTGGTCATCTCTGACTGAGAAGAGAAGCTGTGCTAGGTCAGCTAGCACTGACCACCATTTAGGGTGTTGGGCTGGCTTGGAGAGATATATTATTTTCAATTTCATCCATTTTTCTGGAGTGACAAAAATTCCTGCTTTTGTTAATTCCAATTACTTAGTCTCTCAGTGCACTGGGCTTCACTGGGAAGTTTAACAGGCTGGGTCTGTGCAGTCAAGTGCCCAGGCAGTCTGCCTCTTTTGTGCTTACAAGCAAGCAGCTTCTGTGGGCACGCCACACACATTAGTGCACAGCCAGGCACCGTGACAGTGGGCAGTAGGCATTTTAAACAGACTGAACCTTATTATTGAGTGGGTCTGTGCAGTCAAGTGCCCAGGGAGTCTGCCTCTTTTGTGCTTACAAGCAAGCAGCTTCTGTGTACACGCCACACACATTAGTGCACAGCCAGGCACCGTGACAGTGGGCAGTGGGCATTTTAACAGACTGAACCTTATTATTGAGTGGGTCTGTGCAGAAGTGCCCAGGGAGTCTGCCTCTTTTGTGCTTACAAGCAAGCAGCTTCTGTGTACTCGCCACACACATTAGTGCACAGCCAGGCACCGTGACAGTGGGCAGTGGGTATTTTAAACAGACTGAACCTTATTATTGAGTGGGTCTGTGCAGTCAAGTGCCCAGGGAGTCTGCCTCTTTTGTGCTTACAAGCAAGCAGCTTCTGTGTACACGCCACACACATTAGTGCACAGCCAGGCACCGTCACAGTGGGCAGTGGGCATTTTAAACAAACTGAACCTTATTATTGAGTGGGTCTGTGCAGTCAAGTGCCCAGGGAGTCTGCCTCTTTTGTGAATGTGAGCCCTTGGACCACTGCACGACTCAGGGAGGAGCCCCAAGACACACCGTAGGAGGTGAGCTAGTGCGAGCACGGGTATCAAGGAGCAATACAAGGCTGGAGCGAAGACAAGGAAACAAGAGGTCTGACCCTCTACCAGACCTGCACACTCCAGGATGACCAACAATGCAATGTTGATCAATGAACAGTCCTCCGACCGTTCCAAGCCCTTTCGGACCTGCCGCTGGGTAACTGCAAAAGGCCGCAGACTGGACAGAGGATGAGGGCAGACGGAGTCCTTGGAACATGGAAGACTTTGGACAAAGACTCAGGCAAGGACACTGTAGAGGGAGACTCAAGTGAGGACACCGTAGACGAAGACTCAGGCGAGGACACTGTAGACGAAGACTTAGACAAGGACACTGTAGATAAAGACTCAGGCGAGGACACTATAGACAAAGGCGAAAGATCAAGGCATAGGATCAAAGTGCTGGGTCGAGACTGCGACACAGCGTGCCCTACACAGTCCCCCCATTGGACTGGTCGCAGACCACGCTGGGCTTGAAGCAGACTCTAGGAGTGATAATGGAAGCTGTTATTGGAACATGGCGAAGATACTGATGAGGCCTGCACCGGGGCACGCCCTACACAGTCCACTCGCGGGACTGGTCGCGGACCACACTGGTGCAGAACAGATTCGAACAGAGTCTTTGGCATGGACGGACGCAAATGCAAGGAGCTCTGAAGACCGGGAGAAGGTTGAAGCACAGGATTCAAAATTCTCAAGGATTCAAAGACAACTCAGGATTCAAGACTTAGGATTCAAGCAGAAGTCTTCCAGAGGCTTACACTATGCAGAAGAAGATGGCCTTGTACCATGAGGCACCCTACACAGCCCGCCCGTGGGCTGGTCGCAGACTGTGACAATGGCACGCCAGGAAAGTGGACATCAAGGAACCAAGGCATGGAGGCAGAGGCAAAGGCGTCAGGAAGGACATCGGACTTCAGGAGGTACAAACGAAGAACATCAGGAACATGAAGACATCTGGAAGCACGGACAAAGGACATCAGGAACATGAAGACGAAGCTGTCAAAGCAGGAGAAGACCACGGAGGACCTGGACCAGTCATGAAGCACAGACAACTGTAAAACCCAATCCAAAGGCCCTGATGAACTGAATCAGGGTCTTTTTATAGAGCTGATCCAGGAGCTGGCTGATGATGTCATCAAGGTGGACCACGGGGCTTTTCCCACCTCTAGCCCTTTAAATGACAGGGAGGGGCACGTGCCCGCGCCTATGCAGAGCAGGGCTGAGGCAGAGAGGCTGGCAGCATCCCTGCTGCATGGAAGCAAGGCCCAGCAGTGGCATCCGCCGTGAAGACAGGCAACAGACCGGCAGAAGCAGGGGCAACCCCCTGCTGGAGGAAACAGGGGTCCTGGTGGCGACACTATGCCGTGAAGAGAAAAACTGAGCGGCCTCCATGCCGCTCAGCACGAAGGCAATACTGGTGGTCTTCGAGCCGCAGGGGAGTAAGAAGCAGCAGGCTGCAGGAGTGGCTTTGCCGTGAAGCGGCACTAGGACTGCGGGGAAGTCTGGAGCATCGCAGCTTGGCCTGCCGTGGGACGGCGATGACTGAGGCCTGACCGGCTCCGCTTCAGGCTGGAGAGAGGTAGGGGGTCTGTCTGTGGCTCGCGGGCTGTCCCACAACATAAACTTTTAAAAAAGTGCAAAGACTGCTGCTGTAGGATGTTATAGGAGCTGCACAGTTGTAGCCATGTAGAGTCCTGGGTCCAGGTCATTTTTTAATTCCACTACCATTTCTGTCTCTATCACCTCCTCTGGAAGAGCATTCCAAGCATGCACCAAACTTTCTCTAAAAAGAAATAAATACTGACATTGTTCTTGAGTCTTCCCCCTCAGAGCTTCACATCAGGATCCCTAGTTCTACAACTTCCCATCCATTGAAAACGCTTACCTCTTTTGCACCATTAATATATTCCAGGTATTTAACCTACTTGGGCTTCCACAGGATCCAAAATCCTCATATTCAATATGCTCACCTACTTTTAATATTTTACATCTTTCTCTTTTCCGCACGTACTTAGTCTCACCTCTGACACTCAGACCTTTATTCAATTATTTTGACAAGAATCCATATCCTTTATTACATATCGATGTGCAATTAGCTAAAACATACAATACATAGTCATGGCATAATCTATCCATGCAGGGGTATCGCCAGATTCCTGTAGGTTTATCATATAACACAGCTACCTTAGGGGCTCACTTTTTAAAAAATGATCGCAAGCGAAAAGGGGGCGGAGTCGGCCCTGGAAGAGGAGGAGTCGAGGCAGCACCGGGGCCGATGCTGCGGACATATCGCTGGTGGCGAAAGGTAAGGACTTTTATTGCCGCCAGTTTCGCGCCAAATAACTGCACCTTTCATGGTGTAATTATTCGGTGCAAAAGCCGGCAGCCAGCGCACCGCAGAGGTGCAATGTCTGCCGGCTTTCGCAGGCCTGCTCCCCGCTTCGCCCCCCCTCCCCCGCCCCCATTACCGCCAGATTTTCTAAGGTCTGTGACCTTAGAAAATCCAGGCCTTAGAATTTTCTACTCAATCTTCTACTCGATTTTTATGTTAGAGAACTCTATCTTAAGCACAACCCTTGTATGATTACCATATTAATCATATACATGGACTAGATCCATGCCACATATCTTATACATTATTTTATATAAGCATGTACCGACATTGTAATGGCACTTTTGTAAATACATTTGTAACCAAACTAAATATATGTGCCTATATGTAAACCGTTGTGATGGTGCATTACTAAACGACAGTATATAAAAGACTTTAAATAGCAATTAATAAATAAATAATGATAATTTGCAGTACTTGATAGCACTTGTATGTGCTATTATTTCTCTAGCATACAAGTTACTGCACATGTATTATTCATTTATTTCCTTCAAACCATGAAAGAAAAAAAAAAAACCCAAACCAAGAGAAATATGTATTAGCCAAGTTTCTTGAGTTGTAGGGTAATTTTTCAAGTTACAAGAATTGTACCACAATTTGTCATATTGTAGAGTTGCTGATTTCTTGCTAGAATGTAAGATTGTCAGTAGGGATGGACAAGATCAGTCCATTTTAATCAGCATCCTCCTTATAATTTTGATTCATGATCAGTGACACATGGATCACGAGATGAGATTACAAAACAACACAGAGCATTTCCTGAAAGTTTGGAATATCTCTCAGTCAGAGTGAGTAATATTTAAAACCCCTATTCCCCCCCCCCCCCCTTGAACTGACCACATATTTATTGTAAGTTCAAAAGGCTCATTACTCAGCAAATTAGTCTTACAAAATTTCCTCTAAAGGATATGCAAATCAACCACACAACAATTCACAAACCATTAACAGAATCCACGAATCACTAATCAGAGTTGATTATTCACAAGGAAGAAAAGAGAAATACAAACTAATCTTGGATCATTACTCGGGTGATTTGTAGATAAATGATCTATGGATCATAAATTTTGGATTGCCCCATTGCTAATCAGCAAGATATAGTTTTATACCAATTTTTTTCAATGGCTATGAATGGGCCTCATGGATTTAAAAGAAGAGAAACAATTGTGTTATTTTTTTGCATGAACATAAAGCACAAACCATGTGTATCCTATGTTTTCTTTTTAAGTTTTTCCCTTTGTATGTAAATGGCAAAACTTCTAAAGATATGAGGTCCCTTATCTGCAGAGAAACCCTTTTATTTTTAACATCCCTGGTATTTTGTGTTAAGACTGTTCTGGGGCTTTTTGTTAGTTGGCTGGACTTTTGAAGACATATGATATTTGTCCCATTTATTGTATGCATCCCAAAGGAGAACTAGAGATCCGGTTCTAACTAATATTTTTGAATATTTTAAAGTATAGGTGGGTATTTTAATCTGCTTAGAACTTGGCAGAGTGCATAGGTGATCTCCTGTTTTCAGCAGCTTCTGAGACACAGAGGGACTTGCTTGTTATAAAACACGGCAGGAGTTCCTTAAAGAGGTTGGCTGCTGGAATCAAGCTGTCTTTGAATTAAAGTTGCTAGCTAATATGCACGCTTCATGCCTCTTGTATTTCAAAGGAGAATTAGAATACCTCTCTTTGCAGAGTATTTCTGGTTATTTTGAAGTATCTTGGGATATTCTAACTTGCTTACAATTTGGTATCAATTATATTCTCACCCCACTTCCAAATTCTCTTAGGTACATGCCCCTAATTGAGAAGGGCAATGTTTCTCATGAACATAGCTGTGCTTAATTCTCTCCTGTATTCTGGGAGGAGGCTGAACTTCTTTTTCTGCTGAGGTCTGAAATTAAATCAATTAGAACTAGAGTAATGTGCTTGGTTTATAAGTTCAAATACTTTTTCTGAGTAGACCAACGGGCCGATACAGTAAGCATGCATAAGAAAGAGTGCGGCAGTACCAGGCGCACCCTCGTTTGCCACATGCATATTTTGGTTCGCATACCGCTCGATTCAGTATTCAAATTAGACGCAAATCCAAGTGGCGTCCAAAGAGCGTCAATGAAGCGGTAGGCATGCGCAATCCATCTTACTGTATACTAGGGATGTGAATCGTTTTAGGACGATTAAAATTATCGTCCGATAATTTTAATATCGTCTTAAACCGTTATGGAACACAATACAATAGAGATTCTAACGATTTATCGTTATAAATCGTTAGAATCGTGAGCCGGCACACTAAAACCCCCTAAAACCCACCCCCGACCCTTTAAATTAAATCCCCCACCCTCCCGAACCCCCCCCAAATGAGTTAAATAACCTGCGGGTCCAGCGGCGGTCCGGAACGGCAGCGGTCCGGAACGGGCTCCTGCTCCTGAATCTTGTTGTCTTCAGCCGGCGCCATTTTCCAAAATGGCGCCGAAAAATGGCGGCGGCCATAGACGAACACGATTGGACGGCAGGAGGTCCTTCCGGACCCCCGCTGGACTTTTGGCAAGTCTCGTGGGGGTCAGGAGGCCCCCCACAAGCTGGCCAAAAGTTCCTGGAGGTCCAGCGGGGGTCAGGGAGCGATTTCCCGCCGCGAATCGTTTTCGTACGGAAAATGGCGCCGGCAGGAGATCGACTGCAGGAGGTTGTTCAGCGAGGCGCCGGAACCCTAGCTGAACGACCTCCTGCAGTCGATCTCCTGCCGGCGCCATTTTCCGTACGAAAACGATTTGCGGCGGGAAATCGCTCCCTGACCCCCGCTGGACCTCCAGGAACTTTTGGCCAGCTTGTGGGGGGCCTCCTGACCCCCACGAGACTTGCCAAAAGTCCAGCGGGGGTCCGGAAGGACCTCCTGCCGTCCAATCGTGTTCGTCTATGGCCGCCGCCATTTTTCGGCGCCATTTTGGAAAATGGCGCCGGCTGAAGACAACAAGATTCAGGAGCAGGAGCCCGTTCCGGACCGCTGCCGTTCCGGACCGCCGCTGGACCCGCAGGTTATTTAACTCATTTGGGGGGGGGTTCGGGAGGGTGGGGGATTTAATTTAAAGGGTCGGGTGTGGGTTTTAGGGGGTTTTAATGTGCCGGTTTTGCGATTTTTAGATTTTTAGATTTTTCACGATTTTTCACGATATTTTACCCCCCCAAACGGCAACAATACGATTCCCTCCCCCTCCCAGCCGAAATCGATCGTTAAGACGATCGAGGACACGATTCACATCCCTACTGTATACAGTGGTAATCAGCGCCTATACAGTATCCAGGGTGCGCTGGTACCTGTCATTTGAAATGTCATTTGAAATGTCATTCCACCAGGTAAGTGGATGGTTCTTTCCTACAGACCCCGCTGCCTTGAGCGCCTGGCTAGACGTCCAAGCCGGATGTCCGAGGTAGCGGCTTGGACGACCAGCCGGGCGCTCAAGGCAGCGGGAAGGTCCATGAACACACGCTGCGACCTCAGACGTCCAGCCGAGAGCTCAGGGGAAAACAGCACAAGACATGTTTGCAGGGGCTTCTGCTCAGGTAGGAGTTTGCAGGAAGTGAGCCTGGGAACAGGAAACGTTCTGAAGAGCTTCCCCTGACAATCAGTTTACTTGGCAATTTCTGAGTTGTTTCACAGAAATGTTTCATAAGTGATTGTTAGCTAATAATAGCATTAAAAACAATGATCAAATGTATCTCTGAGCAGTGGGAAGGTCCATGAATGCACGCCGCGGCCTGAACGCCCGGCTGGACGACCGAGGGATAGGGCCTGATACAGAAGCTCGTGCCCACTGCAAGTCAGCGGCAACAAGGAGCCCAGACCCATGAGAAGGCCAGAGGAGCCCCCAGAAACGGTGTCCGTTCTTCCGTACAGAAACTAAACCCTACGGAATCGAAGTACGGTGGTGCCAGGTTGGCTTACTTTTTTTCCCTTTGTGCGAGAAGCATTTTTTTTCTGTGGATTGGGTTGGTTTGGGACTGGGTGGCTAAGTTCTAGCAGTCCTCTTTGTTGCTGGCATGTGGTGCTTTTTTTTTTCTTTGCTGTGGGCAACTCAACCAGTAGTTAGTGATGACTCTTTGGCCAGAGCCAATGAGCAGTGGCATAAACTGCAGCGCGACAGAACGGATTCAGATTCGGAGAACTGCTGCTGGGCTTCAGCCGGGCGTTCAAGGCAGTGGGAAGCTGAGTAAACACCACACTAACGCCAGGGTCAGGGTAGGCGGTAAATATGCAGGTTAAAGACGTGGCAAATAAGCTGGTTAAAAAGGCGATAATCTGGGCGCAAGTTACTGTATCAGAGGGAATAGCTAAATCAATCATTAACATATCATATACATGCGGCGGGCGGAGACGGATACGTGTCCATTTCGGCAAGCAGTAAGGACGCGTAAAACCGGATACTGAATCGCGAGTTCGCCTTACGCGTCCAAATTGTGCGTCCAAAGCAGGTTAGAAACAGGGTAACTGCGGCCGCGCATTACTGTATCGGCCTGCAAGTGGCTTTTCTAGCTCTGCAGAGGGCCAGCAGCTGAAACTTTGTCTCTCCATCCTACCCCAGCCATCTGGTTACATTGCTTCATTTTCTTATATAGCGACTAATTGCAGAGAGAAGGGAATGTTAGGTGCGCCTTCTCATTTAGGGAAACAACTTCTTATAATAGACATACAAGTAAGTGAAGAATGAAGAGAATAGTATAGTCTGCGTGTCTGTATTAGTCATAGAAATTTTGTGGAAACTTTGAAGTTGCCCCATTTCTGCTCTGCTGACTGGCTTGAAGAAAATGATCAGACTTGGGACTGAACTACAGTTCGCTAAAAGAACAACTTAAGGCATGTTCTATCGAATGCTACTGGCAGAGAAACCTCTAAATAAGAGGAGTGTCCATCTTACTGCAAGCTCAGAGAGATCTCAGATGCTGGCCATGTCTCACTCTTCTATAAACATTTATTTACCACATATGGGTCAACTAACAATTTGTAGGTGGTACATTTTTACTGGACTAACTCAATACATCGGTGACTCATTTTTGAGAGCTATAGTTCCTTCTCATAAGCTAGTCACAGATGTAATAAATTAGTCCAATAAAAAGATATCACCTACAAATTATTTGTTGACCCTTATGTCAACATACTTAACTTTGAGGGAAATACACCATCATCACATCAGCTGTGTCAATTATATTTCTTTTTGCTTATAGTGTACATATTATATGTTGTTTTTGCTACACAACAGGGTTAAAAAATAACAAAAATATGCTTAAGTGTTGCATTCATGGATCCTTGGGCTGAGGCAGGATTGGTGCAACCTGCAGGGAGGAGACGTATGTTCCTACCATCAGCAGTTGGACCCCGATAAGCAGAGACCCAGATGGAGCTTTGCTTAATCCAGCCCTCATTCCCCTTGGGTTGAGCCTTTGGGTGCCAGGGCTGGCAGGTCTTAGGTGGGGTCTTTGCTGGTGGCTGAATTGGAGATCCTTGAATAGCAGACTCGAGATGGGCAGAGGTGAGTGCAGGCAGTGGTTAAGCATAACCAGGAGCAGGCAGTAGTCAGTGGCAGGCAGAGGTCAAGTGTATTCGAGGTCAGCCTGAGGTCAATACAGGTATCTGTCCGGTCAGAGAAGGGGCAGATGGGCAGGGCAGGCAGGCAAGGAGAAGAACAAGAGGACCACTAGGAAGAAGTTGAATGCAGGAGACAGGGTCACGGAATTGAAGAAACACTGAAGACATTGGAACTGAACACAAGCTGAAGACAAGACACACTACTTCAAAAGTAGGGGACATGTTGCTGAGGTGAATTACTTCTGAGGAGCTTCCCTTAAATAGGGCAGTGCAGCTGACATCATCTCTAGGGGCTGCAGAGACTTTCCTACCACGGTCCCTTTAAATCCCTAGAGGTGGCATTCACGTGTGCCTAGAGGGAGGTGCAGTGCGGCTTGCCATCGGTATCCTGCCATTTGGTTATTAGGTAGTGTTCACCGTATCAGAGGGAGAGCGAGGTGGCTGGCTGGTAGAAGAGGTGAGTGCGGCAGTCTGCAGGAGGTGCCCACAGACCGCCAAAAGTAACATTAAGATTTGCTATTTCTCTCTGATTAAGGTCCTTTGACTTCAGAGTTTAGCTTAGGTCTTCCACTGTTCATGCAGTTGCAAATGCATGCTGAGAAATGTCCAAACAAGTAGAGATTGCATGTTAATTGTTCTTTACAAACAGCACTGTAAAATATTCAAAATAGATACACAGTGTGCACTGCATTATATCTAGGGTATTCTTTCCTTCCACTGGGAGAAAGCATTATAATTACACTTTGGGCAACCTAGTAATTATACAAAAGTAAATTAAAAATAGATTAAGATTAAATCTACATGGTAAATAAAATGTATCCAGAATGCATTTTTGTCTGCAAATAATTGCAGAAATTATGGATAAAACATCATGGATATTTCATGTGAAACAGCTTAATTTAAATGGCTATTTTAAAAAGTCTTGTCATTTGGATGCAGACACCCATTATACAGGAAGAATATATAATCTTTAATGGCCATAATTAAGATACCTCCATTCAATAAGGTTATCACTTCTTCCACCTTGAGTTATATCATTGTATAATATCTGGTAGCTAAATATTCCAGTGGCATAATCATTAAGACATTTTTATTAATGAGCATATGAAATTCATGCCACTTCAGACTGATTTGAATCAAGATCTATTATCTTGCCTAATACAACTGTATTTCCCAACCCTCTCCTAGAGGCATCCCTAACCAGTCAGGTTTTCAGAATATCCTCAATGAATATGCATAAGATAGATTTGCCTATTTTGGAAACTCATGGTATTCAAATCTATGTCATGCTTATTCATTGTAGCAATCCTGAAAGCCTGACTGGATAGGTGTGCTTCCAGGACAGGGTTGGGAAACACTGTGGTAAGATATGTTGAAAGTCACAATAATTGGGCATGAATATATTCCATACACATTTCATGAACTCCACAATTGTACATTACCATTATTTTTCTCAAGACCATGCTTTTACTTGTGGCACTTTTGGGTTACTTCATTCTAGAAAGCTTTTTCAAGTTTATTAGAATTCAGTTTTCTTTTATTGAAAATAATAGTGGCAACGGTGGGCCCCTGTGACATAGTGAGGGCAAAGGTGATCGGCGCCATTTTGAGTACTGGCATCCGATGGCTGGAGTGCAGGAGGTCGCTCCCGGACCCCCGCTGGACTTTTGGCAAGTCTTGTGGGTGTCAGGAGGATCCCCCAAGACTTGACAAAAGTCCCTGGTGGCCCAGCGGGGGTCCGGGAGCGACCTCCTGCACTCGGACTGTCGGCTGCCAGTAATCAAAATGGCGCTGATAGCCTTTGCCCATTCTATGTCACAGGGGCTACCGGTGCCATTAGTCAGCCCCTGTCACATGGTAGGAGCACAAGATGGCACCAATGGCCTTGTGACAGGGGCTGACCAATGGCACCGGTAGCCCCTGTGATATAGTAGGTCAAAGGCTATCAGCGAAATTTTGAAACCAGCACCGAGGGTGTGAGTGCAGGGGATGGCTCCCAGACCCCCCGCTGGACCACCAGGAGTTTTGGTAAGTCTTGGGGGGGTCAGGAGGATGGGGGGGGGGGTTGTTTGAATTGGTTTCTTTAGGCGGCCGAATAATTTGGCGAAGATTCGTGTATTCGTGGAGAATCGCAATACATTTCGCTTCCCCTCGAATACAACGCATATGGCCACATCTGTTGCGGATTGCCAATACGTAGGGACCGAATGCACACCCCTAGCTGATAGAAGCAGGGCTGGTGTGAGAGCATTCAGCACCCTAGGTGAGCCTTCATTCACGCGCTCCCGCTGTAGCATAATACTCCCTCTTACTGATGGCAGTGGTTCCAGCTCAGTGTGTCCTTCTTTAGCAGCATTAAATCTGGCACAGCACCCCTGTATTCCTCCCGGTAGCAGGAATTTGCTACTCCCCCCCAAAAAAAAAAAATGTTGGTGCTCTAAGTGACAGCCTAATTTACCTAATGGAAGCATCAGCCCTAAATAGAAGTACCTGTATTTTCTGTTGATACAATTGGAAGCTTTGTGGCAATCTGCCTTTCAGTGCATTGCACCTTAATAGCTCCCTTAGCCACTCCATCAATTCCAATGATTCAGACATTGTCAATGATATAATCTATTTCATGCAGTTTTTTAAAAATGAAATAATAGTACAAATGACAATTTTTTTTTTCATTTTTAGCACGTGTTAGTTTCTTTTCTAGAGGTTTATTCACACAAATTTCGGTTCATGGAATGTTTGATGTTCAAAACAATGCACACAATTTCTGAAAATTATGAACTCATAATAGTGCACACTAGGGATGTGAATCGTGTGCCCGATCATCTTAACGATCAAAATTGTCTGGCAGGAGAAGAAAATCGTGTTTGGCACGATTTTTTAGTAAAAAAATCGGTTTTTCTGATTAGTGCGCACTAACAGAAAATGATACAATTTGACACTTTTCAGGTCAGTTAAGGTCAGTTTAGGAATGAATATGTATTCCTATTGGCTGCCCTCTTATTTATTCATGTTACCAAGGTTCCCACTGACAGTATATGGGGGATGGGAAATGGAAACAGTTGGTAGCTTGACAAAAAAAGTAATGTGATCAGTCAATGTGACTAGAACTTGTGCCCTATCCCTGATACCGGGAGTGTTGTGATCTTCCTGCACACAGTGCCCTATCCCTATTAATACCAGGAGTGTTGTGATCTTCCTGCACACAGTGCCCTATCCCTTTAATACCAGGAGTGTTGTGATCTTCCTGCACACAGTGCCCTATCCCTGATACCAGGGGTGTGGTGATCTTCCTGCACACAGTGCCCTATCCCTGATACCAGGGGTGTTGTGATCTTCCTGCACACATCCCGATATCAGGGATAGGGCACTGCATGCAGGAGGATCACAACACTCCCGGTATCAGGGATAGGGCATTGCAAGGTAGAAGATCACAGCTCTTGAGATCCTGCACAGGGCAGTGCAGAGAGGAAGATCACAACACGTCCGGTATCAGGGATAGGGCACTGCGTGCAGGAAGATCAAAACATGCCCGGTATCAGAATAGGGCACTGCATGCAGGAAGATCACAACACTCCCGGTATCAGGGATAGGGCACTGCATGCAGGAAGATCACAACACTCCTGGTATCAGGGATAGGGCACTGCATGCAGGAAGATCACAACACTCCCGGTATCAGGGATAGGGCACTGTGTGCAGGAAGATCACAACACTCCTGGTATCAGGGATAGGGTACAAGTTCTAGTCACATTGACTGATCACATTACTTTTTTTGTCAAGCTACTAATCATTTCCATTTCCCATCCCCCATATATTAAACCATCACGTCAGTGGGAACCTTGGTAACATGAATAAATAAGAGGGCAGCCAATAGGAATACATATTCATTCCTAAACTGACCTTAACTGACCTGAAAAGTGTCAAATTGTATCATTTTCTGTTAGCGCACACTAACTCCTGTTAGTGCGCACTAACCAAAAAAACGATTTTTCACGTTAAATCGGGGAAATTTCTATTGTATCACACTCTTTACCGATTAATGATGATTTAATCCTTATCGGGACGATAATCTAAATCGTTGAAAAATGATTCACATCCCTAGTGCACACTAGTTATAATAGAGAGAAATGTTGCCTTGCAACTACATTGCTCTGCTCCCTCTCTGTACTCTCCAGCTCCACCCCCTCTTTCTGTATGGGAACTGAGCTTTGTCCCTCTCTTTCCCTGTACTCTAGCTCTACCCCACTCTCAGGCTACACTGCTCTCTCTCTCTCTGCATTATCCACTCACTGCTACCACATATGGAAATTGAACTCCACCCCTCTCTTTGAATGTACTCTCCAGCTCTCCCCTCTCTCTTTCTAGATAGTCAATCCACTCTCCTCCACCACCACACAGTAAACCCAAGCTCACGTGCACTCAATACTTCCACACATCTCACTTACATACTTCTTACACTTCACAGTATTCCCCTGTCTATAGATGAAATTTTACTACTAAGAGTTTGCAAATAATCAAGTGGATTTTAAAAACCCGGCACGCGTAAATCCCAGGGTTTACACGCGTGGCCGGGCCTTACACGCGCCAAGCTAATTTTCAAATGGGCCTGGCCACGCGCGTAAACCCCTGCATGCGAATAAATACCAGGCCCAGAAAAAGGGGTGTTCCAAGGGATGGGGGGTAGGGGGGTGCAGCCATTTGCTGCTGTGTCAGCGAAGCGAGTGCCAGCAGGCTGCTGGCATGCGCTACTGCTCCTGATGAGGAGCAAAAGGTAAAACAAAAAATCAGGGGTTAGATAGGATAGGGATAGGGGGTGGGGAGGAGAGGGGAAGGGGAAGGGAGGTTAGGGAAGGGATAGGGAACTAGGGAAGGCTGGATGTGTCACCATGCAAAAATTGCATGCCCCCCCCCCCCCCTTGCACGCGTTGTGCTTGGATTATAAAATCCAGCATGCATGTGTGCGTGGCCCCTGTATTTTATAACATGTGCACGCCGGTGTGTGCATGTCATAAAATCGGCATGTCCATGTGTGCGCGCCGGGAAGCGCATGCACATGGCCGCGCACATTAAAAATCTACCCCAATATGCACTGTTCAGGAATAGTGCACACTATGTACAAATAAAGGGGCGGATTTTAAGAGCCCTGCTCGCCCAAATCCAGGCGGATTTAGGCGAGCAGGGCCCTGCGCGCTGGTGAGCCTATTTTACATAGGCTCACCGGCGCGCGCAGAGCCTCGGGACTCGCGTGAGTCCCGGGGTTTTCTGAGGGGGGCGTGTCGGGGGCGGGCCAGAACCGCGCGGCATTTTCGGGGCGTGTCGGGAGCGTTCCAGGGGCGGGCCCGGGGGCGTGGCTACGGCCCGGGGCGGTCCGCGGGCGTGGCCGCGCCCTCCGGATCCGCCCCCAGGTCGCGTCCCGGCGCGCAAGCGGGCCGCTGGCGCGCGGGGATTTATGTCTCCCTCCGGGAGGCGTAAATCCCCCGACAAAGGTAAGGGGGGGTAGGTGAGGGGAGGGCAAAAGAAAGTTCCCTCCGAGGCCACTCCGATTTCGAAGCGGCCTCGGAGGGAACGGGGGTAGGCTGTGCGGCTTGGCGCGCGCCGGCTATACGGAATTGATAGCCTTGCACGCGCCGATCCCGGATTTTAGCGGCTACGCGCGTATCTACTAAAATCCCGCGTACTTTTGCTTGCACCTGATGCGCCAGCAAAAGTACGCCAAATCGCTCGGTTTGAAAATCTACCCCAAAGTGTACTGTTCAGAAAAAGTGTGCATTAGATGCTGAAAAGAAATCAAAAACATGAAAAAAGACACCAGTGAAATGCAAATTGCATGAGAACCTCCCTACAATGAGCAATATTAAATGAAATGACATTTTTTGGCTTGCACAGTGCCCATCCATATCAGATATCCGTCAAGAGCCAAATTATCTGTATTTTTTGGTAAAAAGATGAAAGTTTGGCTCTTTGAGTAGGTATTTCCAGACAAAACAGATTATTTGTGGCACCTGAGGTTTTTCTGTCTGATATGTGTTTTATTTTGTTTGTTTATTTTGAATTGCCAGTTTGTAAACTGTTTATTTTTTTATTGTACCCTGCTTTGAGGTTATTTTGGAAAAGGAAAGAGGGTAATCAAGTGCAAACAAATGAAGTCTCTCTAACTTACCTGGATTTCATGAATGGATTTAGGCATCGATAAGATAGGCATGCCTAAGGCACCACATTCCCAAGACACCCAAAATGGGATTCTCCCTTGGTAATTTTTGATTTCTGTGGACAAACCCCCCTACCCAATCTTCTGCCAATGGGCACTATAATCTTAAATCCAGCACTGCGGGATTTATAACCTTGTCATAACCTTGCTCCAGCATTTCTCCCTTACCTCCAGGGAAACCATTTGCTGTGTGGTTTGACCTGTCATTAAACTAAACACAGTAGAAAGTTGGAGTTATTTCTGTAGCTGCTTGTTAAGAAAAGGGTAGCTGAAAGTAATATCTTAGCCTGTATTTAGTGGTACAGTGAAAAGGGAACCATCAGCAATCATTTTTTTCTAAGCAGTCCACCACGCTTCCCCTCAGCCCTCCCCAGTCACGCCAAGTGGCTGCACCCAAGCCACAGAAGGAAGACGGGTGGGGATGGCAGGGGTCTGGATGGAAAATGACTCTCAGCCATATTATGCAGCGTCCTTCATCTCAGCGTCCAGGATTGCTCTGTGTGTATGGCAATTTTATTGCCGTATGCAACTGTATTTTTTTATGGCTAGCTTAACTACAGTACCTGGCACTGTAAAGCAAATTTTAGAGTAGCGTACACAGGAGACCTGCTGACAGACATATTGATTGTAAAGGTATTACGGCAATATGCCCTCATTTCTAGATGAATAAAGAAAGTAAAATTATACCCTATTGCTTTGGAATTACATTAGATATAAACTGATGTGACACCTCATAATGATGGATAGAATTATCTACAGCAGTTTATTAAAGATATGGAGAGAAGCATGTAATTACGCACAACTGCCTTACCTATATCAGGCATTTTGCTGTTACTTAAGGGATAGATTCTGATACTCATCATTTAGCTCTAGGCATGCCTCTACTGTTTTGTTAGGAAACTTGCCAGAAATTATTTTGACACATGATATTACATTATTCATATTGCATTGTCTTATAGGTACAGTTTTACAAAAATGGATCTCAATTCCATAGTGCTGAAACATTTTATAAAATTGTGGTAATAAGAAATAATTTATAGAGGCATTTTGAAATTGAAATATTAAAATCTTAGGGCCAAATTCATTAAGGCTTTTCTCCCATTTCATGTCTATGGGGAAAAAAAAAAACCTTAGTGAATCAGGTCCTTAAATAGTACACACATGATATCGGCTAAATGAGATGTATAAAATAATATTAAAAGGGCATTTTATATCCTAGCTTATATGAATATGCTTACCTTCTGGCATTTGTGTGCAGCATGTATGAAATTAAAAGTACTCTTAGTTGCCAAGAGTAAAACAATGCAGAATGCTAGCTTAATAGCATCCTATACGGTTTAAAAAAATAATGCATCTCAATGTTGTCACATCTTGTTCAGAGACAGTAGTAAACAGTAATTAATATTTTCACATTTATTTAATTTTTTTTTAGGTCTATATGAGGTCAGACTGAAAAACATCTAAACACAGAGCTGAAAACTGAATTCATCTTTTTATACCAGCATCAGTAAGTTGAGTTACACAATCCACTAAAGTCATCAGCAAGCATAGAGCTAATCCAGATGGAGGACACTCGGCTGAAATTGCTTTTGGAACTCTACACAAACAATTAGGTCTGAGCCAATGAATCAATAATTCCTGAACAAATATCTTAATCTCTCATCTACAGTAAGAACTCTACAGCTATTCATTGGTCTACACAATAAACTGCACACCACACCAATTTTAGCATGGCTCACAAAAAAAAATGAATGGGCACATTCAAAAAACAATGAGTTATGCAAAAAGATTTAGCATGCTTGTGGTAAAAAGAAATGTCAAAATAGCATGCCTCACAGTATTTTTGTGCATGGAAATCCAAAAATGCATTTGCTAATAGGGATGTGCATTCCTTTTGAAGTGAATGGACAAACACATGAATGTGTCTATTTTTTACTAATTTCTGGGCAACCAATTAGAATGGGCACTGTCCCCCTAAAAATACAAATTCTTTTCAGATCATTCAGTTCAAGTCAAATTAAAGTCTATGGAAGAAGTGTTTTTGGTACTCTAAGCCCAAGCAGTTGTAAATAAAAATACAATTATGAGTACATTGAATAGTGACCATTGTGTTCTCTCATTCCTCTGATCTCAAAAAGGCAAGACAGGGGTTTTGAAACTCCTTTCTTCAAAGCTTAAAAATAAAAGAAGAGATAAGAAAAAAAGATTTTGATGAATTTACAGGCGAAAGCAAAGTGTGTTGTGGTTTGGGGTATGGCTTAGTAGTATGATAAAGTATGTGAAGTCAGTGAGAGTGTTAAGGTGTACATCAACAGGGTAAGACTACCCCAACAGCTGACACTGTGTTAGTAGCTGCAGGATTGTCTGTTTCTTGCAACATGTGGATTGTATGTTCACTAAGGGGAAGTCTCCTGATTTTTCCATGTAACAGTTTCACTGTGAAACATAGAAACATGAAGGCAGAAAAAGACTATAGCCCATCCAGTCTACCCATCCATCCTGTCGCTCCTTGTAACCTTGGGTAAGTCACTTTACCCTCCATTGCCTCAGGTAGAAAATTTAGATTGCAAGCCCTCTGGGAATAGGGAAATACCTACAGTACCTGAATGTAAACCGATGTGATATCTCAGATTGAATGTCAGTTTATAAAAATAATAAATAAATAAATTTAGCATTATAATTTTATCACTTCCTCAGAGATTTCCTATATTTATCCCATGCTTTCTTGTATAATATACTGGTTTGTCTCCTCCACTTCCACTGGCAGCCTGTTCCACACATCCACCACTCTCTCTGTAAAGAAATATTTCCTAAGATTACTTCTGTGACTACCCCATTTCAACCTCATCTCATGACTCCTTGTTCTAGATCCTCTGTTTTATTGAAAAAGGTTTACCTCTTGTGCATGGAAAACTTTGAGATATTTGAATGTCTCTTTCATATCTTCTCTATCTTGCCATTCCTCTAGGGTATACATATTTAGATCTTTGTCTATCCCCATGTGCTTTAGAATGAAGACCACTGATCATTTTAGTAGCCACTCTCTGGACCGACTCCATCCTTTATATATCCTTTTGAAGGAGTGGTTTCCAGAATTGTACACAATATTCCAATTGAGGTCTCATTAGGGACCTATACAAGGCAATATCACCTCCCTTTTTCTGCTGACCATTCCTCTCCCTATGCAGCCAAGCATCTTTCTAGCTTTTATTTTCAATTTTTCGACCTGCTTGCCCACCTTAAGATCATCAGATACAATGATCCCCAAATCCCACTCGTGCTTAGAAGAATTTTGCCTCCAATACTGTAACTTTCCCTTAGTTTTTTGCATTCTAAATGCATTACTCAGCCTTTATTAGCATAAAATCTTAGCTACCAGATGCTAGGCAATTTCTCGAGCTTTGCTAGCTCCTTCCTCAGGTTTTCCACTCTTTCCTGGCTGTCCAGATTTTAGTGGTATCAGCAAAAAACAAACATTTGTAAGTAACATTTTATTACTTACAAAAAATATTGAAAAGAACCAGACCAAGGACCAATCTTCGAGGCTCACCACTAGTAATAGCACTCTCCTCAGGGAAAATTCCATTTACCAGTACCCTTTGTTGCCTCACAGTCAGTTTCTAACCCAGTCAGTCACTCTAGGATCCATACCAAGCATGCACAATTTCTGTACAAGTATTCTGTGAGGAACTGTGTCAAAGATCTGGCTGTAATCCAAGTACACTGTGTCTAGCGCTCCTCCTTGACCCAACTCGCAAGTCATGCAATCAAAGAAATTGATTAGTTTGTTTGACAAAATTTACCTTTGGTAAAACCATGCTGCCTTAGATCTTGCAAGCCACTGGATTCCAAAAATTGCATTATCCTCGGTTTTAGCAGTGATTCAGTGGTGTACTGAGAAGGGAGCTGGGGAGGCTAATCCCCCAGGTGCAGGGCCATAGGGGAGCACTGAGACCAACAGGAAGGCCCATGCAGCCACTGGTGGAACTCATCTCACCAGCGGCTGAACAGGGAACTACTGCTATACTGTGTGCTGGCCGCACACAGCAGCAAGATCAGTGGGACCATGATGGAGCTCATCCCACCACAGCCCAAAGAAAAATGTCATGTCCAAACCTCCAGGTGCTCCTCCTCTTTCCTGCCTGCACAGCCCCTGAAAAACATATGTTGCCAGAGTTGCACGGGCAGGAAGGAGGAGGAGCATCACCCATGTACAGAAGAGGAGCCACATTTGTGGCAAGGCCACCACACATCCCACCTCGTGGTACTCCAAGAAGAGAAGGCCCAACAATAGGGCCACCACAGACTTCAGCTTGCAGTGGCCTGAGAAGAGGAGGCCCAAAGGCAGGGCCACTGCAGATCCCATCTCGCGGTGGCCTGAGAAGACCAGGGATGCTGCAGAGCCCTTCCTATGGTGACCCACGATGAGGAGGCCCAGAGGTGAGAGAGAGAGAGAGGCTGAGGCCCTGTAGAGTGTGTATGTGTGTATATGAGAGTGAGTTGAAAGACTGTGTGTGGAAGGGAAAGCCTGAATGTTCAGAGAGGCAGCATGTGAGAGCCTCTGTGTATGTGTGAGAGAGACAGCATGTGACAGTAAAAGACTCTGTGTTTGAGTGAGTCAGCATTGTGAGAGTGAGAGAGCCTGTTTGTGTGTGTGTGAGAGAGTAAGACAGCATGTGAAAGTGTGAGAATGTGTATATGTATATATGAGAGACAGCATGTGAGTGTGAGAGCCTGTGTGTGTATATGAGAGCATGTGAGAATGAGAGCTTGTGCGTATGTGTGAGAGAGAAAAAGAATATGAGAATGAGAACCTGAATGCATGTTTGAGGAAAGAAGACAATGGAGAGAGAAAAAATATAAAAAAAGACCCTGTAAAAGGAAATGACAAAATACCAAGAAAGGAAAGGTGGAAAAAAGGCTTGTGACAAACCAATTAGAAAACTAAGATCAGACAGCAAATATATAAAAAAAATAATAATTTTTAATGATTGGCATATGTTATCTTTGGGAATGTGCAAGAGTAGCACTTGCTCTATGCCTATCTCATAATATATGAGATCAGCATGGAAGAATTGGAAGCCCACATATTTTTTATACCACATAGCCTGCACAGAGGTGGCAGCAGAAAGGGCTTCAGTGCCAGTAGCAGCAATTGGCGCTTCCCCAATAGCCATGCGGCAGCAGTGACAGCAGCAGCGGAGGAACGAGAGAGGCTTAAAGATTGCTGTCAAAAGAAAGAGGTAAGGGGTCTGCCTTAAGTGTGTGCATGCATGTGAATGGGAGTCTGCTTAGGAGTGTATGTGAGTGAATGCATGGATGCCTGCCTGAGTGTGTGTCTGAGAATGATTGGGTGCCTTCTTGGAGTCTGTCTGTGTGAGAATGGGTGCGTGTGTGTGTGTGTGTGTGAATGAATGTGTGCATACCTTGGGGGGGGGGGGGAGTAGTGGTGTGAGAATGAATGGGATCCTGCCTAGGGTCAGAGTGTGTGTGTGTGTGTGTGTGTGTGTGAGAGAGAGCCTGCCTGAGGTCTGTGTATGTGTGTGTGAGAATGACTGGGAGTTTTCCTGACTGTGAGTGTTTGTGTATATGTGAGGGAGCCATTGAGAACGTGTGTGTGTAGGAGAAATTCCAGGTAATTAAGAGCTTGTATGTGGGGGTGGGGGGTGGAGAGGTTTGTGTGTCTGTGTCTGTGAGAGAAAGGTAGTGGGTGGGTATAAGAGCATATATGTGTGTGTATATGACAGTGTATGTGTGAGAAAATGGACATGCGAGAATGTGTGTGAGAGAGAGAATAGTGCACCTCCCTAACCCCCTAATCCTCTACAATCTCAGGGTGACTGGAAATCAAGAGTTCCAAGGTATGGACAGCAGGGGCTTTTTTAAAAAATCCTTATTAGTTTTAATTATTGGGTGTTATTTGATATATGTACTGTTTTGAAATATTTTATTGGTGCTTGGGACATTTTTAAAAAAATGTATATGATTTTAATTAATAGAAGTTATTCTATTTATCAGTAGTTTTAAAATATTATTTTATTAGTATGGTTTTATTATTATAACTGATGCTCTTGATTATATTTGTTTTATGAGGAATGGTAGTTCTGTTTTTCCATTGTTACACACAGGGTCTGGTTTCTTGGGGTTTCCATTTCAGTTTTTTTTCTGCATAATGCTGGTTCTAATTTGTGATCTTTTATTACGTATCTGGTGAGGGTCTTTCTCTGTGCGTGTGACCAAGAGAGATTCTACTAGCATGTAGTATCTGTGTAGGGATCTATAGCAATCAGGTCTGTTTTGTTTCCTCAGTAGGTAGTGTATTGATATTCTGGGACCCAGGGTAATATTTATCTGTGCCTTTTCACAGGTAGGATTATCGTCCTGGTGTTACCTCTATTATTTATTTATTTAAAAACTTTTCTATACCGTTGCTAAGTTAAATACCGTCGCAACGGTTTACATATAGGCACATATTTAATGTAGGTAAAAGTGTACAATAGTACATTCTAACAGGTGCCGTCAAAGGTTCGGTTACAATATATCATTAGACATAGTCATTTAGCGAAGTAGTTCATGACCAATTGTACCAAGGTACTTACACCGGTAGTTTTATTACACATAGTATTATAGTTATGGTTTATTGTGGTGTGGAGCTCAGGACTATACAGTAGATTAGTCTATAAGGACTGTATGTTGGTGCCTTTCTGTCTTTTCCTGAAATATTTCTCTCTCTTCTCCTGTCTCTTTGCAAAATGCTTGTTTAAAAAGCCATGTCTTTAGGCTTTTCCTGAATGTCCTGAGATCACTCTGTAGCCTGATCTCTGGAGGCATTGTGCTCCAGATTATGGGTCCTGCTAGTGATAGGGCTCTTTCTCTCACTTGTATCAGTCTTGCTGTTTTAACTGATGGAATGGTTAGGAGTGCTTTATTTGCTGAGCGGAGGTTCCTGTGTGGAGTGTATACCCGTAATGCTGTGTTCAACCAGTGTGATTTCTCATCATAAATTAGTAGGGATGTGAATCATTTTTTGATGATTTAAAATATCATCCGATATATTTTAAATCGTCAAAAATCGTTAGAGGCGATATATAATAGGAATTCCCCCGATTTATCATCAAAAGTCGTAAATCGGGGGGAGGGGAAGGGGGAGGGCGGGAAAACCGGCACACTAAAACAACCCTAAAACCCACCCCGACCCTTTAAAATAAATCCCCCACCCTCCCAAACCCCCCCAAAATGTCTTAAATTACCTGGGGTCCAGTGGGGGGGTCCCGTTGTGATCTTCCACTCTCGGGCCACGGGTGCGTTGATAGAAAATGGCGCCGGCACTACCTTTGCCCTGTCATATGACAGGGCAAAGGTAGCACCAGCGCCATTTTGGTTCCTGTCCCCCGACGTCACGAGCGTAGGAGATCGCTCCCGGACCCCCGCTGGACCCCCAGGGACTTTTGGCCAGCTTGGGGGGGGGCCTCCTGACCCCCACAAGACTTGCCAAAAGTCCAGCGGAGGTCCGGGAAAGACCTCCTGCACTCGAATCGTGTTGCCGTATTGCAAAATGGCGCCGGCCATACGGCCGGAAATGGACGCTCAGTTAACGAGCGTCCATTTCCCGAACCTGTGGCTGTGTGCCGTTCAGGAAAATGGACACCTATAAATTCAGTGTCCATTTTCTCAAGTGGCAGATGGCTGGTGACAGCCCAGCACTATAGGTTTAGCGCCACTAGTGTCTCCTTGACAGTGTGGCCCCTAATTTAAATATTGTATGGTGCCCCCAGGAGAGGTGCCTAGGGGCACATTAGGAAAGTGGGCGCTGAACACTCAGTGCCTGCTTTCAGTGCATTTTTTTTTTTTTTTTTGCATCAGCACCCTTGAGAGTAAAGTTAATTCAGCAGTAGCTGACAACAGGGAGAAAAGCAGCCAGAGATAAAGCTGCATGTCCAAGGGTAATTCAAAGCAGAACTAGAGAAGCTGGCCACAGGATTTTCGAGTATCACTTTCTAGAAAAACAGTAACATAAAAGAAATTGAAACAATTAGAAAAGAAAAAGAAAAGGTGTATGAGTGAGTAGAGAATCACTGTTTCTTTCACAAAGAATAGGATAACAATTATATTTTCTTTTCTATAGCAATTGCAGTTACATGTCATTGTGGACACACACATTGAGGGAACATTTAGTCTGCGGAAGATCATAAGACCTGCGATAGGGAGTTAGAGGGGTTTTTTTCGTTGAGTTGGTTAAAGAGCAGGTTAGAAGGTGAGAGAAGAAGAAAAGAAAGATAGAAAAGAGAAGCTATAACAACACAGAGAGCGAGAGAGAGAGAAGCATAAAGGAGACAGATAAGTGCATGCACTAGCAGAATTTAGCCAGGCCTGAGCTCATGTATGCAAAGAAACAGAAAGATCTACAAAAGGAAAGGAAAAAAAAAAAGAAGGAAAGAAGAAATTATTCTACTTATGAGGAGGTGGATTCTATTAAAAAAATTGGACACAAAGTATCAAATCTTAGAGTATGAGACTGAGACTGAATGATCCAAACAGGAACAGTGTGTTGAATTTTAAGTTTACTTATCTGATAGTGTTTTAGCTAACAGTTTATGGTGTATTTAACTTCTTTATTAAGTTGAACTTTTAAAAAGAAAAGCAATATATTCACAGTGTTATAAGGTATAACAAATAGAATGATATATGCCTATAATATGTGAGCTTATCATACAGAACAACTGAACAATAAAAGGTAGATGTTAAAAGATTTGCACATACAAAAATTGCCATTTACATTTGTAAGAGACCAGAGTGGGAGCTACATGAATTTTAAATAGCTGGGAATGGCACGCGAACATTGATGTACGCGTGGCATGGTTGTTCTAGCGGCAGGGCCAGCACTAAAACACAAATGGCCTGATTTTAAAAGGGCCATGCACATAAATAATGGGGGTTACATGCATGGCTGGGCCTTGTGCGCACCGCGCATTTTCGGAAGGTCCCAGCCATGTGCGTAACCCCCCGTTACTCGCTGAAGTGCCGGGCCACTCCAATGGGGCAGGCTAGGGGGCAGAGTCTGGGTGGGGAGGAGCGGGGTCAGGACGGGACATCGTCATTAGCCATTGTCCCGGTGAAGCAAGTGCCGGCAGCTGGCCGGCGTGCAGAAGATACTGTTCCTCTGGAGCAGACATAGGTAGGGATAGTTTAAGGGTTGGGAGAAGAGGGGGAAGAGGGGAAGAGAGAGGAAGGATACTTAGGGTTAGGGAAGCTTCTTCCCAGTCTGCTTCTTAATTCGAGTGGCCTGGGAGGGAACTGGGAAAGGCCTGCCTGCGTCGCTGTGTGTACCTTTTTAAGATACTCTCCCATTGAACGCAAATCAGACATCTGCTTGCACATTTGCACGCTGATTATAAAATTGGGCATGCATGTGTATGCAGATATATTTTATAACACATGTTATAAAATATCTGTGTCCATGTGCTGATGGACGTCCGTGCATTTTTTAAAAAATTGACCCAATAGCTTCTAATGTTACTCAGCCTAGTGTGTGTAACATATGCATGCCACTGCTCCTTGTTAGGCGCAGGATGTTACGTGCCCTGCCTGTGGCTGTCCCGTGCATGGGCCTGCTCACCTTCATGGTTCCACAGCGGGTTCTGGGATGACCTCCCTTGCGGTGGTTGCCAGCCCTGCCAGGCCCTAGCGTCATGCGGAGGCGGTCGTTGGGCCTTCCACTGCGTGCCAGGCCTCACACCAAGGTACGGTGTCCTCTGCCATGTTAGCCACGCCCCCTACATGCATGCAGTCCCCCACGGTCTCATGTAGTGCCAAGGGCAGTTTTAGCTCCGTGGCGTGCTCTGATTGATCCCTCGATATAAGGAAGTTCCTGTCTATGCTTCCTTGCCTTGGCAATTGGTTTGGTTTGTTCTAAGATTGCCTCTGCGTTTGTTCTTGCTCTTGCCTGTTCCTAGTCTTGTTCCAGTTCTGTTCCTGACACATTCCTGCATCTTGCTTGTTCCTGTGCTCATCTGTCTGTCTACTCAGGTAGTACCCTCAGACTGTCTTACTGGTACTGACCTCAGTTTGCCCCTGACCTGCCTGCCTGCTGCTTGCCTCAAAGCCCTCAGCTGTTCTTGACCTGCCTGCCTGTCTGCCACCTGCCTCAAGACCTGAGCCTGCCTTTGACCTCATCTGACCTGTGGTACCTAACCCCTGCTTTACTGACCATTCCTCAGACTGACCTGGATCTTGATCTTTGCCTGCCTGATCTTCTCCAGATTCTGTTCCTCGCCTTGTCATCACCTACTCTATTCTGGTTCTCCTTGTTCCAACCAGCCTCCAACCAGATTGCACTCCCCCTGTGTCTGTGGGCACACCAGACTTTCATTCTCTCAGGAGATCCTGTGAGGCCCACCTAAGTCCAAGTGGCCCGGGTCCCTATGGGCTCCTCCAGGGGGACCTCTGGCTTCCAGTGGTGAAGCTCTTCACAGCCTCTGTCTCCTCCAGTGCTCCGCCCCCTGGGGGCAGTTACCTCCTGTTCCCTTTCAGGAGACGTTCCTTCACTGTCCCAGGACAAGGATCCAACCCTGAGCACAGCACAGGAGAACATTGGGGGGAAGAGAGAGAGAAAGAAAGAGACTCTTTATAGGGTACAGTCTGATACAAAGAGGGCACTTTGATTCGGGGTGAGTTTTCGGGAGGTAGGTTGGGGTTAGGGGGGTGGTGGTATATATACATTCAAAGGTATCCACTATAAAATTTACGTCATTAAAGAAATTTTGACCTTATAAGTGATGAAAAGGAGTTGATTTGTACACCACTTGCTGCTTGGTCCTATACGACTTCACTTATTTAACATCTGCCTTGGCCACGACGGCAGTCTTCAACTCTACAATGTGTGGTTTACATGGCCTTTTCTCCTCTTTTAGTGTCATGTGGTGGTCATGCCACTCTTGATATATTGGGGTACTGTTGCCTCTGCTGCTAATGCCTGTCAACAAATTTCATATAGCTTGGAAGGAAAACCTCAAAGTTGGAGTAAAAAATAGGATGCATTGCATACCCCAATATTAGAAATGAATGACATGAATCACCCAAATGAAACAAATGAGCTTCTGATCTGAACTGAACAAACTGAAAGAAACAGGAAAAGAAACAAACAAAAAAACCCAGTGAAATGAAAATGTTTTCCTTAGACATCCCTATTTCATAAATAGCAAGAATATTACTTACAAAGGGCAAGCTAAATAGCATGCTGAGTTCCTACTGCTGGCTTCCAGTGGATATACAACTAAGCCTGGCATGGGGGGACTTGCTGGTCAGTGCAAGATGAAAAGTGTGAGAGCAGGAAACAGGTAGAAAGGAACATGGAGATGTCCAGGAGAGCATTAAACTGACATGAGTGTGCGTTTAGAACCCTCCGCCTTATGTGCCAGTGAAGATCTTCAAATAACAAGATGAGAGGACGTGGTTAGGGGCAGAAGGCAGTGCGGAAGGGAAGAATCTGTCTTACTGGACTCAGAAGTGCACCAACATGTATTTCCCCCATCTATGACCATCCCATTGTGTAGGCTGGTCTGCTTCTGCTTGAAAGCTCACAGACATGGGCTCTATATTCAAACCAAAACAACTGGTCATCTCCAAAATGATAAGGGGAATGGAACAACTCCCCTATGAGGAAAGACTAAAGAGGTTAGGACTTTTCAGCTTGGAGAAGAGACGACTGAGGGGGATATGATAGAGGTGTTTAAAATCATGAGAGGTCTAGAACGGGTAGATGTGAATCGGTTATTTACTCTTTCGGATAATAGAAAGACTAGAGGGCACTCCATGAAGTTAGCATGGGGCACATTTAAAACTAATCGGAGAAAGTTCTTTTTCACTCAACGCACAATTAAACTCTGGAATTTGTTGCCAGAGGATGTGGTTAGTGCAGTTAGTATAGCTGTGTTTAAAAAAGGATTGGATAAGTTCTTGGAGGAGAAGTCCATTACCTGCTATTAAGTTCACTTAGAGAATAGCCACTGCCATTAGCAATGGTTACATGGAATAGACTTAGTTTTTGGGTACTTGCCAGGTTCTTATGGCCTGGATTGGCCACTGTTGGAAACAGGATGCTGGGCTTGATGGACCCTTGGTCTGACCCAGTATGGCATTTTCTTATGTTCTTAAAATGTGTCAATGCTCAAGTCTCTGAATATCTAGAGTGGGCTTCAGCCACACTAGCAATGTCACTGACAGCAAAGTCCTTTCTCTTCCAGCAACCTATTGTTTAGTAACACCTTAGAAATGTATTGTGTAAAATGAAAGGCAAAATGTATATTGAAGTACTCAAGCGTGTGTCAGTGCATCTTCTCTGCCACCTCCCCCTCTGTCATTTTTCTCCCTTGCCTTCATGTTTTTCCTGTTCTGCTGGTGCCCTATGAAGTCTTTTTAATATTTTTTGAGACTGCGGGGGGGGGGGGGGGGGTGTCACTTTCTTATAGAGGGAATTCCCTTGCATGGGATTTCATCAGGAACTGAAAATCCTTCATGCTTTGATCTATGTTTTATGTTGTTTATCATGTAGAATTTTATCATTCAGTGAAAAGGTCTAATAAAATTCATTTATAAACTATTTTATTTTTGTTTATCTACAGGACAGTGGAGTCCCTGTTTCTGCTGGCTTAGGCAACAAGATGCCATGTAGCTATAATTCCTATTAAACATTCTTTTCAACTTTCTTTATAATTTATAATACTATAATAAACTATTGCATGGATATTTATAAGGTTCTGCACTAACAAGCTGTATTATAATACTAATCACAGTGACTGGAATGCCTCCAAATAACCAGATGTTTGGTCAGATCTTTTCAAGTTCATTTCATTCAATTTTTTTTTTAAATTTGCATTTAATTTGTTTGCTATTATGTGTGTTTGCGTGTGCATTATTCAGAATAATGATGTGCCATCAAACAATTTAAAACTGCTATATTCTTGTTTGTTTCTTTATCAACAAAACTGATTGTGATTTGGCTCAGGACAAACACAAAAATAATGGCATTAAGTTCTTCTGCGATGCTAATTTACTGTTGTTAATAGTTTCCAGTTCTTAATGGGAGAGCCAAATAACTACAGGTATGTCTTACCACAGAGAAATGGTAGGGTACTGATGGGCAGGCACAGAAAAATCCCTGCAAGAGTTGGACCTTCTATTATATTATGGTTATGAACCTGCACATCATAGATACACAAAAGTCCACTCCTGGAGCTCTGCAAATCAACATGCTTCTTTGATCAAATGTACACAAAGACATCAGTTTAATATTCGTTCTAGATATCCTGAAATCCAGGTCTGATTGAAGTCCTTTAGTGCTGGAATTTTGTATTCATTCCCTAAAGTATGTGTGGATTTCTAAGTCCATACCTATAATACTGGAATGTAATCCAGTCTGAAATGTCTAAAAATTGTAATATATAAATTAAATAAATAAAAACATTCTCTCCGGCCCCTTACTCCACCACTTGTTCGGCTGTTTCTCCAGTGATGCAAACTACTCACAGCTTAGACAAAGATGAGCAAAATACTGTACCTTAGCATCTGAAAGACTTCATACCGGTTGTATAGGAGACATTCAGCAATCATGTGATCTTCTCAATGCAATTGCATATAGAAGTCTAACCGCCATTAAAAATCCAACTCCACTATCTCTGCCCTGACTTATGTAGGCTATCAAATTTCAGAAAAGAGATGAACCTTCCAGTGGAGATCCTATGCAACTCAAGAGGCAATCCAACCACAAACCCTAGACTGCTTTCTCATCACAATGCACCACATAACAAGCAGTCCCAGCTATATTATTTTTAATACAGTATCAGGCATTTAAAGCTATATTCTGCATAGAAATGAAGGTATACAATAGTTTCTTCCTTGTCTAATATATACGGCAACATTTATTTTTTTTTTTCTTTTGCTCTCTGCAATTCTGCATGCCGTCTACATCATCAGAAAAAAAATGTCAATACTATTGGAGAAGTGGCTGCATGGATACAGAATCACTGCTGGAAATGTTTGTTTTCCACAGTCTCATGCTTCATAAACAGCTGAAGAGTGACCTTAACCAAAGAGATTTTACCAAGCAGTACCGTCATAGAGCACAGAGCAAAAGATAAATATATTTGACATATAAAACAATGAAATTTCTAACAAAACAAAGAAAAGATGAATAAGAATAAGATCAGTGAATGGAGGAATGCAAGAAACAGCACATTGAGCCTTTTCTGATTTAAGTCAACCAGGAGAAGGAATGGCAGGCTCTAGAAGACAATTTAAGCCTTGGAGCATCTGCAAACCTAAGCATATATGTTTGCTTTCTACAATGTTTTGATTCCTAAAGCAGGCTCATTTTATAGAGTAGGAATTTGTATCAGATGGAATTTTTTTGAAGTTCCTTGCCTAGCTGAGCTGAGATGTTGGAGGCTATGGTCTACCTGTGTTCTTATTGAAGTTTCCTGTTGAGCCAAGAGGACAAAAGCTGCAAATTGACTGAACAAAAGAGTTTACAAGATCTACTGTCCCAATATATTTATTTATTTAAAACCATTTATATTCCGCTTTCTCCATGGTTGTTCAATGTGGTTTACAAGTAAAGTAACATACATAATTCTTATAAAATAATTAATAATAAGCATTAGATAAAGGAACATTAAAATAAAATATGTAATAAAACATTAACTAAAAGCAATTTAAACAGACATCTCATTCAAACGAGGAATTGAGATCCATAGCATCTAGCTAGAGTACAACAAAATGTATCCAGTGGTTGTTTTTAAAATGGCATACACTCTTCCCTTTTCAATTAAGCTGATAAACTGTTTAATTGCATTCTTAATTAAATCAGAACTTCACTTTTATAATAATTCCTATGTTGTATGTGTTGTATCAGGAAGAAAAAAATGTTATATGTTAATACATCCATTCATTTGTTTGCTAAAGGTGGAATAGAATTATGTAAAATAAAACCATAAATAGATTAAACATCCACAAAGTGGAAATATTTGTTGTACTCAGAAAGGAGAATTAATATCAGAAAGTCAAACGTTTTCTCATATGCTTTTTGAATACGCATGCATGCTAAGCATTTGCAAATTATTTTAAAGAATACATTGACTCAGACATTTCCACTACCACCTTGGCAGCTAAAATTGTCACTACCCCTAGATTTAAAGTGGCATGGGTATTATAGGAAAAGGCTAATTGCACTTTCTTGTTTATTTACTTATTGACGTAGAAGAAGAACAGAATTCACAATTTAAAGTGAGTTATAATACAGATGAGCACAAAAGATCCAGCAAAGCCGAGTGCATCTTGTCAAACATTCACTGTTCTAGGTAAACCATTTTGGTATTCAATATTAATTGTTTTGAAATGTTAAAATCATAACAGTAGAAAAGAGTAATGCATTGTTTGCAAATTTAATGATTCTTGCTAGATGCACATTGACTGCATCTTATTGTCCTTTCATGGGACTAGAAATGAGCATAAAGGAAAGGGCAATTTCTTTGCTGTAAATTGGAAAGTCTGCCATCCAACCAACAGGCTGATAGTAAAAACCGCGGGAGAGCGGGCGAGCACCCGCTCTCCTGGCGTGCGCACAGGCCACTCTCCTGTGTGCGCAATTCAGAAAAAAAACTGATTCAAATTAGGGCCCACGGTAAAAAGAGGCGCTAGGGACACTAGCGCGTCCCTAGCGCCTCTTTTTTGACAGGAGCGGCGGCTGTCAGTGAGTTTGACAATCGACGCTCAATTTTGCCGGCGTCGGTTCTCAAACCCGCTGACAGCCACGGGTTCGGAAACAGTACGCCAGCAAAATTGAGCATCCGGTTTTCAACCCGTGAGCCACGGGCCGATTTTAAATTTTTTTTTTTTATTATTTTTAACTTTTGGGACTTCCGACTTAATATCGCCATGATATTAAGTCGGAAGTGCCAGAGGTGCCGGTGCCGGCAGAAATTAATTCCTACCTTTGGGTAGGCGCTAATTTCTGAAAGTAAAATGTGCGGCTTGGCTGCACATTTTACATAGTGAATCACGCTGTAATAACTAATAGGGCCATCAACATGCATTTGCATGTTGCGGGCGCTATTAGTTTCGGGGGGGTTGGACGCGCGTTTTCGATGTGCTAGTACCCCTTACTGAATAAGGGGTAAAGCTAGCACGTCGAAAATGCACATCCAAATGCAGGATAACAGTGCGCTCCGCCAGATTTGCCATCAGTCAGTGTTAGATTCTCCTTAGCTGCAGAAAATTCAAGAGCTTACTAGTACTGAGAGATCTCACCCAATGACTAATGGTACATGACAAACACATTCAGAATCTGCATAGACTAAAACCAACTTGAGTAAAACAAAAATATGTGCAAAAGAAATCCTTATGCCTGAAAATAAGAAAATCTCAGGTATATTTCACAAAGATGATTACAGTTTGGCAAGACTCTTTATATTGGTGCAGAGTAGTCAAACATTATTTCAAAGACTGCTTGGATGACACATGATCAGAATTCTGATAAACCTACAGAATAAATGAGGAAGCAACTCATCCATGTGATTCCATAACTGAAATGGTTAGGAAGCCAATACAGAAGACAATTACATCCATAATTTTATCAAATTGCTTGGATGCTAATTTCAGAAAGTAAATGCTTTATAATTGCATACAGTCATTTTTTTTTAATTTATAGTTTATTAAGGATCCAATTAGGAAAATAGAAAATCCAATAGTCATAAACATAACACAATAAGTGTTTAACACATCAGACTCCAATCCAACTCTTTTGATGTACCCAAACTATATGCATTCTCCATTCCATTTTTCATAATTACCTCCCCACCCCCTTTCCCCCCCATATCCTCCCATCCCCCCTTCTTCCTCCCTCATTAAGCCCACTCTTTCACATAGGGTTCCCATACAAATACAAAAGCCTGCATTCTATTTTTCCTAATGGCTTTTCCTAATGGCAGTATTCTATTTTTTTTCTAATGGCGGTTATTTTTCCTAATGGCAGCAAGTTGTTCCATTCTATACATCACATCCAATTGCTTATATACTCGTGACAGCAAAGGAGTCTCCACTTTTTTCCAGTTAGCCGCTATTGCACACTGTCACGATCACGCCCCTCTGCTCAGCACTCTGTGTGGGCTTTGCTGGGCCTCAGGACTCCCTCTCCGCTCATATACCACTGTCTGTCCACTCGTACCGCTCCTGCACACCGCTGCTATGGACTCCTCCAAGTCTCTAGTCAGAGTGCCAGGCCTAGTCCTGGCACTCCCAAACAGTACACAGAAAAAGGTCTTTATCACAAAAGGGTTTAATGTGATCCTGTAGCCTCACCGGCTGCAGTCCTGTAATAAGGCCTGGTTGTCCTTACAAGCCCCAAGCCTAACCGCTTAGGTTCTCCTTAACAAGCCCAGAGTTATACAGCTTTTAAGACCACAATTCCCTTCCAACCTTTCTCATACATCCATTTACCAACACAGGATTTACCATCCCCCAACCTCCTGGTTATTCCACCTCCATAGAGGAACAGCTGGAGCTTTCCTCTCCCCAGCTTACCTCCATCTCCTCCTCCTCTGACTCTGAGGAGCCGGGCTTTTGTGGCCAGCTCCACCACAGTGGCATGCCCTCCAGCCAGGGGTCAGGTGCCGGTTCAGGGAACCTGGGAGGTGTAGTCTTTGTTGCTTTCTTCAGCACCCTCCGGTGGATAGGTTTGGTACTGCCCACTTCTGCTTTTCTATATCCAGGCTGTTTCTGCCCCTGGCCAGGTCGTACTGCATCACACCCCCCCCCCCCCCTCCCTTTTAAAAATCCTGGAACTCCTCACCCGAGTTCCAGTCTTCTCCCCTAACCGGGAAAGGAAGTCAGCGTTAACATGATTCCTACCGGCCCTATGCCTAACCTCGAAGCGATAGGTTTGGAGGGTAAGATACCACCTAGTTAAGCGTGCATTTGACTCTTTCATAACGTGCAACCATTTTAAGGGTGCATGGTCTGTCACCAACACAAAGGGGCGCCCCGCCAGGTAATATTTCAGCGTTTCTATAGCCCACTTAACGGCTAAACATTCTTTTTCGATAGTTGCATATTTTTCTTCGTGTGGGTGAAGCCTCCTGCTAAGGTATAGGACCGGATGTTCCTCCCCCTTGTCCACTTGGGAGAGAACTGCCCCCAACCCACACCCTGAGGCATCTGTTTGTAACAGGAAAGTAGCGTGAAGTCAACTGCCTTCAACACGAGATCTCGGCACAAGGCCTGTTTAAGACTCTCAAAACCCCTACCTCCAGTGGGCCCCACCGCAACTTGTTTGTGGTCCCTTTCCTTAACATATCATTTAAAAGGGTGGCCAAATCTGCAAAGTGTGGTATGAACCGTCGATAGTATCCAATTAAACCTAAAAAGGCTCGGAGATGCCTCTGGGTCTCGGGCAGAGGGTAATCTCTAATGCACTTAACCTTATCAAGTAACGGTTTCACCACCCTTCTTCCCACCATATGTCCTAGGTATTTAACCTCTCGTTGGGCAATCCTGCATTTAGCTGGGTTGGCAGTCAACCCTGCATCCCTTAGTGATTTCAGAACCGCTCTAACTCTTTTCAGATGTGATTCCCAGTCTGTGGAGTATATAATGACGTCGTCCATATAGGCCGCTGTATACCCTATATGGGGTCGTAACACCATGTTTAGGAGGCGCTGACAAGTAGCCGCAGCTCCTTGTAGCCCAAACGGCATGCGCACGAACTGAAACAACCCAGCCGGGGTAGCGAACGCTGTTTTCTCTCGAGATGACTGGGCCAAGAGAATCTGCCAATATCCCTTGGTCAGATCTAGGGTAGTTAAATACTGGGCCCGTCCCAGTCTCTCTACTAGTTCGTCAACCCGTGGCATGGGGTAGGCATCAAAAGTGGAGATAGCATTAACCAATCAGAAATCTATACAAAAATGTAAAGTTCCGTCTGGTTTAGGCACTAGGACAATGGGGCTACACCAGGCGCTACTGGATTCTTCGATGACCCCCAGTTGCAACTTCTCCTTAACCTGCCTCCTAACTTCATCCTCCATAGCTTCGGGCAGGCGATATGGCCTCCTCCTAACCACCTGTCCCGGCAGTGTTATTATCTCATGTGTGATTAGCGTGGTTTGCCCTGGCATCGGGGAGAACACGTCTTCGGCCTGTTTAACTATCTCCTGTATTTGAGCGCTTTGCCTTGGAGTTAGCTCCTCTCCTATCTGGACCTCATCTTTTTGACTAAGTTCCCTTACTTGTGGACCTAAATCCACCTCTTCTTCGGATATCGTATCCGCTGCCATAATTTGCCTCTCTACCCAGGGTTTCAGCAAGTTGACGTGGTACACCTGAGGTCGCTTAAGTCCTACCTTGACCTGATAATTTAGGGGCCCCAGGCACCTTAAAATTGTCCCTGGGCCTTTCCACTTGGCCAAAAGCTTGTTAGGGGACGTAGGCACCAATATTAAGACCTGATCTCCCTCTTGAAATTCCCGGTCCCTAGCCCCTCGGTCGTAATAGGTCTTCTGCCTTTCCTGAGCCTGCACGAGATTTTCCCTGGCCAATCCCAGGGCGGTCTCAGCATGCTGCCTAATGCCCACAATGTAACTTATAATGTCCTGGGGTTCTGCCTCTGCCCCCGTCCACTGCTCGTGGATGACATCCAGCAGACCCCGGGTTGCCTCCCAAAAATGAGTTCAAAAGGTGAAAATCCTGTGGAAGCTTGGGGCACTTCCCGGGAGGCAAACAACAAGAACAGGATGAGGCGGTCCCAATTACTGGCATCTCTTTCTAGACAGCTGCGCATCATGGACTTCAGGGTTTGATTATAGCGCTCCACTAACCCGTCGGTCTGGGGGTGGTACGCTGATGTTCATACATGTTTAATGCTGAACTGGGCCCATAGGCCTGCCAATTCCCGGGACATAAAATTGGTACCCCTGTCTGTCAATAGTTCACGGGGAAAGCCGAACTGGCAATAGATCCTTATCAACTCAGGGGATACCACCCTTGCCCCAATAGACCTCAAAGGGACGGCCCACGGAAATCTTGTCGCGTAGTCTAATACCATGAGAATGTACTGATGACCCCTTTTACTTTTTTCTATCGGACCAATGATATCCACCGCTACCCGGTCCATCGGCTCATGTACTACCGGCACGGGTACCAAAGGTGCTTTAGGGGGGGCTCTTGGGGCGACCAACTGACAGTTGGGACAAGATCTGCAAAACTTCTTAACCGTGCTGTAGATACCCGGCCAGAAGAATCGCCGCTTGACCCGGGCCAAGGTGCTATATAGGCCTAAGTGCCCGGCCAGGGGATGGTCATGTGCCAGTGACATGACTTCTGGTTGAAACCATAGGGGCACTAACAGTTGTTTATGCAGGCCCTGTCCCTGCAGTCCTTCTTCCACCCTGTAAAGTAATCCCTTCTGGACCATAAAGTAGGGGTATACCATAGCCTCTTTATTAGCGAGCTGTTGTATAGATACTTTAGCCTTTTCCCAGGATACCTTCAAGGCCGGGTCCTTAACCTGCTCATCTCTAAATTCTGGAAACTGGGCTAGCAAGGTGCCTACCATTTCTTTAGTGGACCCCCCGTCCCCACCTTCTTCTGGGCCAGCCTGTCCCCTCTTCTCCCTCTTTCTCTCCACTCGGGGCTTACGACTTACCCCTGGAGTTTCCACCACTTCCCCCTCCTCAAAAGGAAAAATCTCTCCCAGGGGAGGTTCATGCTCACGTACCTCTTGTGTCTGGGCTTGAACTCTTGTGGTTATAAACATTTGCCTGCCCGCCAACACCTCCGCGAGGTGCCTCCAACCTCTCCCCAAAATGAGGGGCACCGGCAAACCTTCTACTATGGCTACCTCCACGATGTCCTCATGGGTTCCCCAACGAATAAGTACCTCATGTACCGGGTACCTAACTGCCGTACCGTGTACACACCGTATCACTACCTCCTCTTTTTGGGCTTGGGGCATCTTGATCCCCAAAGCTAAAGCCAATTTCTTGGAGAGCAGCGCCTGATTAGTGCCCATGTCTATTAAGGCCTGCATTGGCTGTCCGTTGACCTGAACCGGCTGAAAGTACGGATTCTGGTCCCTGGATACTGCCCCCTCCCTTCGCTCTGGGGGATGGGCATAGGCGTCTGCTAAGCGTGGACATTCCCTTTTGAAGTGCCCCGCTTCACCACAATTAAAACATCGCCCTGGGGCTGGCTTTACACCCACCTCCCAGCCTGGGCCTCTCTTTTCCTGCGGACCGCCCCTTCTACCGGGCACCTGCAGTGGACCTCTCCGATTCCCTGCAACCCCTTGACTCTCTTCATTACTCAGGCCTGGTCCTTTAGACCCTTTCTCCCTATTGGAGGATGCGCCGCCTCCCATAGCGGCTTCTGCCTCCAAGTACCTCTCTGTATTTACTACCGCCCTCTCGAGCCCACTTGCTCCTTGGCGAATCACCCAGCTCCTCATTGGAGGTGGTAGTGCTTTTATATACTGCTCCAGCACTATCAGCTCCATGAGCTTAGTCACAGTTTTCCCTTCGGGTTCTAGCCATCTATATGCCAAGTCTTTCAAATGCTGGGCCAGAGCCCGAGGCCTGTCCTTTGGCTGTAACCAGGTTTCCCTGAATTGGCGCCGATACCAATCCTGGGTTATGCCCAGTCTGTCCAAGATGGCTGTCTTCAGCAAAGTATAGTTCATGGCCTGCTCCGGGGCCAAAGCCCTATAGGCGGCTTGGGCCTCGCCTGTTAAACAAGGGGCTAACCGGGCAGACCATTGTTCTCTGGGCCAACCCGCCACACTAGCCACCCGTTCAAATGTGACCAGGAAGGCCTCGGGGTCATCCCCCGGTCCCATCTTCTCCAGGTGGATACCGTGCATGAGGTCCATCCGGCCTACTCCGCCAGCCCCTGTTGTCGGGTGTGGGGTACCTGCTGTTCCAGTAGCCTGCTGGGCCGCCCAGAGTTGTGTAACCTTGCGCTGCTCCTCCAACATCTGGATCAATGGGAGCTGTTGTTGCTGCTGGTGCTCCATCATGCGCTGAATCAGCTGCTGCATGGCCTCTTTCTGCTGCTGCATCTGTGTTGCCATTCATTTCAGCACATCCTTGGACACCATGCCTGGAAACAACAAGAAAACACCAAGTGTGACCGTACAACACCAGCCCCCTTCGGCTCCCATAGAGTCATACTTCTCCTCGCTTCCCACCCCTTAGCTCTGGACGCTTACCAGAAACTAAAGTGGTAAGACTTTTTTTTTTTTCACTGTTTTCTCCCCCGGCTTCAGTGAGCAATCCTGCCCCAATGCCCTCCATCACCTTTACCTTCGATAGGTCAGTAGAAGCACAGGTAGTTGACCGCTGGGTCCGCTCTTCGGTCAGCGAGTTCCAAGGATCCCACTGCTGCCACCATTTGTCATGATCACGCCCCTCCGCTCAGCACTCTGTGTGGGCTTTGCTGAGCCTCAGGACTCCCTCTCCGCTCATATACCACTGTCTGTCCACTCATACAGCTCCTGCACACCGCTGCTATGGACTCCTCCAAGTCTCTAGTCAGAGTGCCAGGCCTAGTCCTGGCACTCCCAAACAGTACACAGAAAAAGGTCTTTATCATAAAAGGGTTTAATGTGATCCTGTAGCCTCACCAGCTGCAGTCCTGTAAATTCCTGGTTGTCTTTACAAGCTCCAAGCCTAACCGCTTAGGTTCTCCTTAACAAGCCCAGAGTTAAACAGCTTTTAAAACCACAATTCCCTTCCAACCTTTCTCATACATCCATTTACCAACACAGGATTTACCATCCCCTAACCTCCTGGTTATTCCACCTCCATAGAGGAACAGCTGGAGCTTTCCTCTCCCCAGCTTACCTCCATCTCCTCCCCCTCTGACTCTGAGGAGCCGGCCTTTAGTCGCCAGCTCCACTACGGCAGCACACCCTCTTCCTCAGCTTCCATGGGTTCTGCTGAGTCATAGGGATCAGTCCCTATTTCCTCCACCTGTTCCTGCTCAACCTCCAGCCAGGGGTCAGGTGCCGGTTCAGGGAACCTGGGAAGTGTAGTCTTTGTTGCTTTCCTCAGCGCCCTCCGGTGGATAGGTTTGGTACTGCCCACTTCTGCTTTTCTATATCCAGGCTGTTTCTGCCCCTGGCCAGGCCATACTGCATCACACACACATAACAGCATTTAATACATGGGAGCTAAGGTCTGGACATCAAAATACACTAAATATTGCATGCGATAGGAAAAGGGGTGCATTCTATGGTAATAGGCAGTTTATCACAATTTGTTCTAATACCTATATAAAGCACTATCTTAGTGTAAATTGTGACCTACATACAACCATTGGGAAGGGGGACCATGTTTAGTAGTTTGAGAGAAAGAGAGAGAGAGAGAAAGAACATAAGAACATAAGAAATTGCCATGCTGGGGCAGACCAAGGGTCCATCAAGCCCAGTATCCTGTTTCCAACAGAGGCCAAACCAGGCCTCAGGAACCTGGCAATTACCCAAATACTAAGAAATCCCATGCTACTGATGCAATTAATAGCAGTGGCTATTCCATAAGTAAACTTGATTAATAGCCGTTAATGGACTTCTCCTCCAAGAACTTATCCAAACCTTTTTTGAACCCAGCAATACTAACTGCACTAGCCACATCCTCTGGCAACAAATTCCAGAGCTTTATTGAGTGAAAAAGAATTTTCTCCGATTAGTCTTAAATGTGCTACTTGTTTATTTATTTATTTATTTATTTAACTTTTTTATATACCAACATTCAAGACGGTGGTCCCATCATGCTGGTTCACAAGAAACAGGGGTGTAATTATAATAAACTTTACCATTTAAACAATAGTGCAGAAAAGCAGTTACATATAACAAGGAAAACAATAACTTGGAATGAGAAGGGAAATGAAGATCAGATAGTTATAGATAAGTATAAATAACATTGTAAGAGGTGGCTATTAACGCTAATGCTAGCGGAGCGTGTTGAAAGAAGGAAGTTAGATGGAATTGGAGTTAGGAAAGGCCTGCGTGAACAGCCACGTCTTGAGTCTTTTCTTGAATGTTGAGATGTTGGGTTCCATTCTAAGATCCGGGGGAATGGAGTTCCATAATGTTGGACCGGCTGTGGAGAATGCCCGATCTCTGAGCGTGATGTGTCTGGTAGTCTTGGCTGGAGGTACTTGAAGTGATCCTTTGTAAGCATCTCTTGTCGGTCTTGTGGAATGGTGTAATCGGAGGGGGATATGTAGATCGATTGGGGCTAATTGATGGATGTTTTTGAAAATGGTGAGAATGGCCTTGTAGATTATTCTGAAGTGGATGGGCAGCCAATGGAGGTCCATCAAGATAGGTGTTATGTGTTCTCTTCTCCTGGTGTTGGTGAGTATACGGGCGGAGGCGTTTTGGACCATTTGTAATGGTTTGGTGTGTGATGAAGGGAGACCAAGCATGATGGTGTTACAATAGTCCAGCTTTGCGAAAATGATTGTTTGTAGGATTGTTCTGAAGTCATGTGTGTGGAAGAGGGGTCGTATTCTTTTCAGCACTTGGAGCTTATAAAAGCAGTCTCTGGTGGTTTTGTTGATGTTAGCTTTCAGGTTTAGGTGATTGTCAATTTGAACTCCTAGATCTCTCACTTGTGTGGTGTTTGGTACGGTAGGATGGGTGTATGAGATGGAGCTGTTTTCTGGTGTGATGAGTAGAAGTTCTGTTTTTGATGAATTTAGTATCAGGTTGAGACTTGTAAGAAGTTGTTTGATATTTTGGAGGCAGGATTCCCAGTGCAACAGTGTTTTTGCGAGCGACTCTTCGATGGGGATCAGGACCTGAATATCGTCAGCGTAGAGAAAATGTTTGAGATTGAGGTCAGTGAGAAGTTTACATAAGGGTAATAGATAAATGTTAAACAAGGTAGGAGACAGGGATGAGCCCTGAGGGACTCCTACTGATGCGGGGTGTATAGAGGATTCTTTATTATGAATCTTAACCTTATAACCTCTGTTGCTGAGGAAGGTTCTGAACTATGATAGGGCAGTGCCTGAGATACCTATGGCTGATAATTGATTGACGAGAAGGGAGTGATTGACCGTGTCAAATGCAGACGAGAGGTCGAGTAGTATCAGAAGGAAGGCTTGTCCTTTGTCTAATCCTAGGATGATGTGGTCAGTCATAGAGATGAGGAGGGCTTCCGTGCTTAAGGTTTTACGGAATCCGTATTGTGATGGAAATAGAAGGTTGTTGTCTTCAATGTGGTTTGAGAGTCGTGAGTTTACCAATTTTTCCATTATCTTGGCTATGAATGGGAGGTTAGCTATCGGTCTAAAATTGTTAGGATCGTTTGGGTCGAGATTTGGTTTTTTGAGAAGGGGTTTGAGTGAGGCAAGTTTGAGGTTGTCCAGGTAGAATCCTTGTGTGAGGGAGCAATTTATGATGTCTGCCAGGGTTTTGGAGATGGATTCTGGAATTGCTAGTAGTAGTTTGGCTGGGATGTGATCCGAGGGATGAGAGGATGGTTTCATTTTCCTTAGAATTCCTTGGATCTCGGCGGATGAAGTTGTGTCAAGTTCTTCTAACCGAGTGTAGTTGATTGAGGGTTGAGGAGTGGTTAGTGGAACAGTGGGGTTCGTGGGGAGCTGCGATAGGAGAGTATTGATTTTGTTGTTAAAGAATAGAGCTAATTCTTCTGCTTTTGATTGAGCTTGGTCATGTGTAATCTCTGGTTGGTTTACTTGTGTGAGGTTGGCTACATAGCTGAAGAGGGCTTTGGCATCGAAAACAAGGTCGTGTATCTTCGAGGCGTAGTAGTCCCTCTTGGATCTTAGGGTGCTTGATTTGTATTGATGCAGAGATGATTTGTAGATTGAAAGGGTGTTGGTTCCTGGGTTTTTGCGCCATTTAGCCTCATTTTGTCTTAGTTGGAGTTTGAGCTTTCTTAATTCTGCTGAGAACCATGGCTGTCTTTTGGAGGAATTCTGGTGTGGTTTTTTTGTGATAAGAGGGCATAGCTTGTTGGCTATAGTTTCGGTGATTGTGTTCCAAGATTGAAGTGCTGCGTTCGGATCAGTAAGGTCCAGTTGGTGGAGTAGTGGAGATAGGTGATTATTAAGGTCTTCTGGGGAGCAAGTTTTCCTATATTTGAAGGAGGGCAAAGGAATGCAAGCCGGGTTGGTATCTTTTATAGAGAATGAAGTAGTTATTAGGTAGTGATCTGACCACGGGACCTTTGTGCAATTAGGTATAGATACGGGCTTGATTGCAGTGTTAACGAAGATCAGGTCTAACGTGTGGCCGGCTTTGTGGGTAGGTTTATTAACTAATTGAGTGAAGCCTAGCGCTGTGAGAGCTGTGAGTAGAGTTTCACAGTTGGGTGAGGGGGTAGGGTTATCGACGTGCATGTTGAAATCCCCTAGAATGATGGCTGGCGAGTCAAAGTTGATGAGGGCAGAGGTTAATTCAACCAGTGGTGAGGCATCTGATTCCAAGAGTCCTGGGGGGGCATATACGAGAAGGATTTGTAGCTTGTCTGAGGTGAAGAAGCCGAATTCAAGTTTTGAGTTGGAATTGGATTGCTGTAGCGAGAATCTGAGGTCCTTTTTAGTTGCTAAGAGAATGCCTCCTCCCTTTTTTTTATGACGAGGTAGCGAGAAGAAGTCGTACACCTCTGTAGGTAGTTGATTAATTATTGCTGTGTCTGATGGTTTTAACCATGTTTCGGTAATTGCACATATCTCCGGTTTCACATCGATGTAGTCATTCAATATTACAGACTTTTTCGTGAGGGATTGAGCATTGAAGAGGCTTAAAGAGAAAAGGGTGAGGCCTAGAAGTTGTGTGGAAGGAGTGATTAAAATTGAAGAGAGGGATTTAAGGTTGTGTTGTTGGGCATGTCGGAAAGAAATTCTTTTAGGTGGAGTATTATGTTGGAGAATTGGAATTGTGAAAAATGGGGCCATTTGTGGGGTCTACGTTGTATGAATGTTTGTGGCTTGTTGGAGAGGCTGGATGAATGCTGGACGCTTCCTGGAGAGGCTGGATGCTGGATGAGTGCTGGACGCTTGTTGGAAATGCTGGATGAATGCTGGACGCTTGCTGGAGAGGCTGGATGAGTGCTGGACGTTTGTTGGAGAGGCTGGATGGGTGCTGGACGCTTGTTGGAGAGCTTGCTGGAGAGGCAGACTTTTATTCCATACGGCTGAAACGGTTAAATCTGTATCTTTGCTGGCTGTTGCCTTTGTTGAAGATTTCGGTTATTCCGCGGGTATGGCTCGGGGCCTCCTAGGGGCTCTACGAAGGGGCGAGACAAAGGGGCAGGCCCCTTTGTCGCGCTCCTTCGGCGCGCGACGCTCGGCGCGCGGCGCCTAGCAGGGTAAGATTTAAAGCCCTGCCGGCCTCTCTCTGGTTGGCTGCCTTCTCATTCAGGGCGGGCCTAGGTGCGTTTTTTGTTTTTTTTTTCAGCTTTTCCTTCGCCGGAAACGGCCTCGGCGATCGCGGCTGGCGTCGGGGTCCCCCGGGTGGGGAGGCCGAACACTGACCTGACCTTCCCCCGGTGGGGCTCCGGCGCCGGTTGCGCAGGTCTTCGGTCGCCGCGTGGAATACCCCCTAGTCCTTCTATTATTCAAAAGTGTAAATAACCGATTCACATCTACTCGTTCAAGACCTCTTATGATCTTAAAGACCTCTATCGTATCCCCCCTTAGCCATTTCTTCTTCAAGCTAAACAGCCCTAACCTCTTCAGCCTTTCCTCATAGGGGAGCTGTTCCATCCCCTTTATCATTTTGGTTGCCCTTCTCTGTACTTTCTCCATCGCAACTATATCTTTTTTGAGATGTGGCGACCAGAATTGTACACAGTATTCAAGGTGCGATCTCACCATGGAGCGATATAGAGGCATTATGATATTTTCTGTTTTATTAACCATTCCCTTCCTAATAATTCCTAAAATTCTGTTTGTTTTTTTGACTGCTGCAGCACACTGAGCCGACGATTTTAAAGTATTATCCACTATGATTCCTAGATCTTTTTCCTGGGTGGTAGCTCCTAATATGGAACCTAACATCGTGGAACTACACAAGGGTTATTTTTCCCTATATGCATCACCTTGCAATTGTCCACATTAAATTTCATCTGCCATTTGGATGCTCAATCTTCCAGTTTTGCAAGGTCCTCCTGTAATGTATAACAATCCGCTTGTAATTTAACTACTCTGAATAATTTTGTATCATCTGCAAATTTGATAACCTCACTCGTCGTATTCCTTTCCAGATCATTTATATATATATTGAAAAGCACCGGTCCAAGTACAGGTCCCTGAGGCACTCCACTACTCTTTTCCACTGAGAAAATTGACCATTTAATCCTTCTCTCTGTTTCCTGTCTTTTAACCAGTTTATAATCCATGAAAGGACATCGCCTCCTGTCCAATGAATTTTAGTTTTCTTAGAAGACTCTCATGAGGGACTTTGTGAAACGCCTTCTGAAAATCCAAATATACTACATCTACTGGTTCACCTTTATCCACATGTTTATTAACCCCTTCAAAAAAATGAAGCAGATTTGTTAGGCAAGACTTCCCTTGGGTAAATCCATGTTGACTGTGTTCCATTAAACCATGTCTTTCTATATGCTCTATGATTTTGATCTTAAGAACAGTTTCCACTATTTTTCCTGGCACTGAAATCAGGCTCACTGGTCTATAGAAAGCACCTAAGTATAATGCCTTCACACTAGATAGGTATTTATATCTCTATGGGAGGCCCACCTAGTCATTCAAGGTGAGGTTTAGGTATTAATGTAGGGGTTAGGGGCCACTTTGACATTCAAATTGAGACTATGAACAGAACAATGCCCTCTTGTGAAGATTTGATGACCTTCAGAGTGAGGAAATTCACCCAAAGATGAGATTTGTGCAATGTTTCCTCAACCTAGCTTTATGGACTCTCTACCTGGGTAACATCAAGCTAGGTAGAGAGAACATTGCACAAATCTGTGTGTAGGTGTGTGTAGGTGAGGCCTTCAACGCAATGATAGTCTCTGAACAGTCCTCCGACTGTTCCAAGCCCTTTTGGACTGGCGCTGGTTAATGGTAAGGGTGGCAGGCCAGACAGAGGTCAAGGGCGGATGGAGACATCTGGCACAGGACAAGACTCAGATGTAGGAAGATGAAGAATCAGGCGATGAGATAGACGAAGGCTCAGACATTGAGGTAGATGAAGACTCAGGCATGAAGACGAGGACTCAGGCGATGAGGTAGACGATAACTCAAGCGATGAGGTAGAACTTGGAAGGAGTGCTATCATGCCACACGCCCTACACACCCCAGCCGGGATGGTCGTGGACCATGTTGGAGGTGAAGCAGCGAGCTGACATCGACTCATATACATTAGAGTTCAAGATGGCAATGAGTACTGAAGAGAAGGGCTAGGAACCAAGATGAAGGATGTCAGGACAGAGGCAAGGCAGAAGCAGCACAAGTACTCCAAAGACCCAGGCAGGATACTTGGAGCCAGGAACTTGGAGCCAGGAACACTGAGATGAAACCCGGTGCAGAAATACTGAGGCGAAACCCAGTGCAGGGACAATAAGAACCGGGGTTCTCAGGAGCTTGAACTGCTGAGGAGAAGGAGATCACTCAGATAGACGATGAAGATCTTCGGTCCGTGAGATGGAGGAATCCCATCAGCGCCCTACACACCCTAGTGGGGGTGGTCGCGGACCACTGGGCCACTACGTGCCCTACCAGCCCAGCTGGGCTGGTCGCAGACCACGAGGTACGGGATAACAGAACCTCAGGAACCTCTGGAGGCAGAACTTCAAGATGAAACATCAGGGGAAGAACATCAGAACATGGAGGCATCGGAGCATGAAGACATCAGTGCGAAGATATCTGGAGCATGGATGATGGAGCATGGAGCATGAATGATGAAGACTTGGGATCCCACATGGATCAGAGTGCCTAGGAGGAGAAACAGACGTGGTGTCCAAAGGAGACTAACTCCTTGCAAAGGCCTTGGCTGAATGACAACAAACCTCTTTTGTAGGGCTGAAGAAGGAACTCCCACAATGATATCACTGATGGGCTACTCCCTCGCTGATCCTTTAAAAAGGGAAGGAAGACGTGGCCTCGCCCCCTAGGAGGCAGGCAGGAAATACAGGAGCTTGGAAAGCAGCCCTGCGGTGACGCAGAGAAGGAGAAGAAGGCCCCAAACAGGCCCGACGCAGAAGGCAGCTTCCCAGCCGCAGAAGATGAACAGAAGGCGGCTCATGCCGCAGGCAAGTCCAGGGCTGAGACCCTGTCTCCTGGAGGTAAATTTAGCGGTCTCCAGGCTGCAAGGGAAAAGTGAAGGCAGCTCCCAAGCCATAGGGACTGCAGTAGCGCGGCTCCAGCTGCGTGTGAGAGTGCCGGCGACTTCTGGGCCGCTTGGAGTGAAGAAGCGCGGTTCTTGGAGGAGAAGTCCATTACCTGCTATTAAGTTCACTTAGAGAATAGCCACTGCCATTAGCAATGGTTACATGGAATAGACTTAGTTTTTGGGTACTTGCCAGGTTCTTATGGCCTGGATTGGCCACTGTTGGAAACAGGATGCTGGGCTTGATGGACCCTTGGTCTGACCCAGTATGGCATTTTCTTATGTTCTTATGTTCTTAATTCTGGAAAAACAAATGCACATCTCTAATATTTATAGCATTTTGTTGAATCTAGGTCTATATTTCTCCCTCAATCTTGCAAAGCTGACCACTGAACCCCCTTCTACTATCTGTCCCAATACCCACTGTTGGAACACTCCCTCCTGAATCCCTGGCATAAATCTATTATATTTGATAGATGTTAAAGGAGATAATTTTCCCCATAACACCAGTTATGAAGCATATTTGTCCCAAATTTTTAACCTGAGATGAACATAAGGATTATGGAGTACCATAAAGTATCTATATTTCTTTTCCACCCATGGATGCACCCAAAGAAGCGATTCACAAACTTCCCATCGCTCAATGTTTTTTAGATCCTTCCTGTTGCCACTCCACAAATGCCAGAATTTGGAATGCTACATAATACCTTTACACATGGGGCACCCCCTAACCCACCCATTCCCCTTTCCATATACAAGATATGCCTACTTACTCTCGGGGGCCTCTGCCTCCAAATGAAATTCAAGAACTTTTTCTGTATTTGGTTTACCAAATTGGAAGGGTCTAAAATAGGTATGATAACCTCACTGGTGCATTCATTTTCAGCACTGCCATCCTACCTACCCAAGAGATAGGCTCATTGGTCCAAATTTCCAGATTCTTATAACTTTGAGCTATACCCACTTTTTGAAAAAGCTGTATAAACTGATGCCTATTCACAGTTACATTTATAGCCAAGTATCTAATAGACTGGTCTGCCCACTTAAAAGGAATTTTTTCACTGTCTACCAATCTCTTCCTTTGTTAGAGTTATATTCAATAAATCAGGTTTAGCATGATTCACTTTAAACCCTGACACTTTTCCATATCTATTAATTTCCTGCAGCAAGTTATATAAAGTCTCAGCTGGATTAGATATAGTAAACTATTAATCATCTGCATATAATGATATATGAAACTCTGTATCCCCCACTTTACACCCTGAAGTCCCTGGGACTTTCTTATAGAAGCACTGATAAAGCAAAAAGTAATGGGATAAAGGGCAACCCTGCCTCGTAACTCTGCCCAGCACAATTGAGTCTGAATACCCACCATTATTATTATTTATTTTTTTAATTTTATCTTTATGCATTTTACAAAAAATACAAGATAACAGTCTTGAAAGGAAATACAGAGAGTAAACATCGTTACATTACAGGAAAATGTCCAAACAAATTCTTTCATTTTCTCAGATAATAAAGTCCTCAATTATTGGGGGATGGAGGTACTCAACCTAAAGAAATGTTATTAAACAATCAAAGAATTCCTCAGTAGAATTACAGAGACCCACTACTTTTTGAGGAACTTAATACATCTAAACTGGTTCCTACAGGCATCACGGGAGCTTTCCCTATTAGAAATTGTGTCATTTGGGGAGGGTCATAAAAAATGTATTATTAGCATTTTTTATCATGAATTTACATGGAAATATTAGGAAAAAGACCCCCCCCCCCCTCCAATCTGCAAGACCTGTGGCCTCAATAGAAAGAAAGCCTTCCTCCTCTTTTGAATCTCACGTGAGACATCAGGGAATGCTCTAGCATTGCAACCTAGAAATGCATCATTCCTGTGTCTAAGACACAATCTTAATAACCACTCTTTATCCGGTTCAAGTGCTAGGGTCACTATATCAACACTGCTGGAACCACTGTCCGTATCCGAAGTCTCCAAAATCGTCAAAATATTTAGACTGTTCAGAAGCTCGTACTAAAGGTATTATTCCTTCATTTTGTTCTAATGATCTTCTTAACTTTGGAAGATAGAAAATCTTTGAGATTGGTGGAATTGCACTTTCTGCAAATTGTAATATTTCCATAAGATATCTTTTAAATATTTCTCTAGGAGGATTTAAGGGAATTTGTGGAAAGTTTATGAATCTCAAATTTCTATTTTTGATCATATTTTCCAAATTCTCCATTTTCATAGATATTTTTTTCCTTTTTCTTATCGTTGCAGACTGAACTTGTTGAATTCTATTTAATTGATCTCTATTTGACAATATTTGTTGTTCCAGCTCAGTATTAGTGTTAGCCAACACTTTAACCTTATCTTCCAACTCTTTAACTTTAACATTTATAGGGAGCATTTGTTGAAGTATAGAAAGTCTCATTTCCACTATAGTCTCCCAAATAATTTCAAGTGAGAAAACTGCAGGTCATACCACTGTAGGTATTCTCACAACAGGGGGATCTCCAGCGGCACCAGCAGGCTCTCCCAGTAATGTATCTTTTCCAACACCGGTCTGCCCTGATGGAACTCCTGGAGTCAACGCTACGGTCGCAGCCCCATCAAACCCTGCAGGGCTCCGCCCCTCGACTCTTCGGTCTGGCGGCGTCTCCCTCAGCTCAAGGATGCTTCTTACTACAGCAGGATTGTCTGGTGGCATTCCTTCAACGGGACTGAGTGGAGATAACGAGCCAGGGAGAGAGGGGGGAGCTCCATTTCCCCTCCTCCACTCCAATGGCTGTAGTCCTGCTCTCATATCTAAGCGCACGACATGAGCATCCATTTGGCCAGAGACGGCCATCTTCACGGGGGTCGCAGGGTAAGGTTCCTCCCTTGGCTTACGTTTTCTCCCCATCAAGGGAATATTGAAGCAAGAAAACTGCAAAGTTTATTCCACCCACGGGAGCCCAACGCCGAGCTAAACTTCCAAGTGGCCATCTTGGATCCGCCCCCAATACTCACAGAGAAACCTCTTTAAGCAGGGTCCCACCGTTAATTTTTAATCTCACCATGGGTCCATTATATAGCTGTCTAACCCCTTTACAATAAATGTTCCCTAGTACCACCTTCTGTAATACTGACCATAGATAGTCATGTTAGGATCCCCGGCTGTGTGGTCCCGCAACCAGGTCCCCTCACCTGCGCCGGCAGGGGGCCTGGCTCAGCCCTCTCCATCACCTCTTCCCACCACCGACAACACCCGTGGCCTACTCTTGCAGTGCCCTGAATGCTGCTGATGCTGTGATCTCATGACTGCCTCCCTAGGCATGCGCCAAGTCACACGATTTAAAGGGCCAGCGGCGGAAAAGTTCCCCGTGGCCCAGAAAGATGGCATCAGCCTAGGCAGGTATTTTAACCCTGCCTTGCCACTTCAACTTCACCTCAGCAACAAGTCTTGCTCTTCAGAGAGAGTGAGAGTTGTCTGCGTTCCTGATCCCTGTGTTCCTGACTCTGCCTTGCTTTTTGGTCCTGACTCCTGGTTCCAGCATTCCCGATCCTAGCCTCCAGTTCCTGCCTTGCTCCTCTCCCTTCAGATTGGACTCTTGGCCCTGACTCTTGCCTGGTAATTCAACTCTGCTTGTCTTCTGCCTGCCCTGACCTTCGGCTTGCCTCCTCGCCTCTGATGAACGCCACCTGCCTCGACCCTGGTTCACTCGATGCTGCCTCTGCCTTTCATCTTCTGGTTCCATGCTTCAGAGACCTGCGCTGGCCCCGGTACCCAAGGGCTCAACCTGCGCGGAATGAAGACTGGTATAGGTGAAGATCCTGTTGGGTCTTATCTCCCAGTACCACCTGCCAGCAATGAGGACCAACAGGGGCTATCCCCTGGGGGTAGCAACAAACTCGTCTTGGCTCTAGGGTCCACTTTTCCAACAGTCCCAGTGCATCCTTAGCCATAATCTGCTCTGTCACTGACTCATAAAATTCCCTCTAATCAGTGTTTGGGGCATAAAGATTCACCATTGAAATGTTATCCCCACCCAATGTGACATTAACAATCAGGTATCTTCCGTTCACATTCTTATATATATGTATCACTCGCTGCAGTGTTTAATGATTTCCTAAATAAAAGCCCCCCCACTCCACAGCATTTCCCCCCCATGAGAAACTACTTGATCAAAATCCTTATGCATGAGCACCCTCTCATTCTTCTTCCATAGGTGTGCTTCCTCAATCAAAACTATATCTGCTATTAAGCGATTTACTTCTTTAAATAGCAATTGCTTCTTCACATATGAATTCAGGCCTTTAACATTAAAACATCAACTATTAACCACTGTAGGAGAATTCTTCGATGTGTTGTGATGTGCGGTAGCTATATACATAAAATAACCACTGAATGGTTATACCCTTCTATGGCGTACCGTCTTTATTCTCAAAAAAGATTTTTAAAATATTTTTCTCAATTATTTTTATATTATATTTAATTTTTTCAAATCAGGACTTTATCTCGGCCCTTTTCTCCACTGCTCTTACTCTTCCTGACAGTCAACCTGACCCCCATATATTGTACACGCTTATGAATTCTGTACTTATCTTCTTCAATGTTGTGGGCCAAAGCCTACCCACTTGCTGTTAACTTCCTACGTGCGTCGGAGCCGCCTGCCCGACTATAACATTAAAAGACAATGCCTTAAAACCCCCATCACACCCATTCAGATCATACTGATTCTACCCCAATAAAAGACTCCTCCACATCCCTCCCACCGCCCCTCCACCCCAGATCCCCCAATTCCTCCCCCCATAAACCCATTTTTCCCCTTGATATCTCCACTCCTAGCAAGGATCCTATTGGAGGAGAGAGATCCCTGGTCCAGACATCAAACCTCTCCATAAACTCGTCCATAAAAACTGAGCAGTCTTCATAATCAATATCAAAAGCATAACAGTTTGAACTATTGACATTTCAAACACCATTCCACCCCCTTTTCATTCCCATCTTAAGTTCCTGCATCCACCCTCCAGTCTCACATCTCCAGCCTTTTCCTTCATGAAAGTATGGACATCCAAAGATGAGAACCTTCTGTGGTCAGCCATCATCCCTTCCTGTGCTGCTCAGATCAAAGTTCTCGCTGATTATGCAGTGCCGTCCACCTGTACATCACTCTTCCTCTTCACAGGGATCCGCTGCCATTTCGAAAACTCCTCATGCCTCCAACTCAGGATTCTATATCCCTTTTGTCCACTCTCCAGTTTGCTGGATATTAGCTGCTTTCATAAGGCCCATCTTTTGCAGCGCCTCCTGTGCTTCTGCTTTCATTTTTGCCTTGTAAGGAATCCCCTCAACAGTGAAGAGAAGTCCAGAGGAAACAGCCATTTATACTTTACCTTACTCCCTCACAAGATATCAGTGACTTCTTTCATCTCTCTCGCTTTGCCAGTTGCAGGTGATAGGTCTGCATATAGGTCTATTTTATGGTTCTCCATTGAAACAAACCTTTAGTCCGGCCCACCGCCATGATACCCTCCTTCTGTGTGAAGTCCCAAAAGCAGAAAATAATGTTCTTCGGAAAGTTGTGCCTCCTAGGCCCACCAAGCCTGTGCACCCATTCCATAGCAATATCCGTTGTCCCTGGGTCGGCATCACTCTTTAGTAAGGCCTTGCACATTCTTTGAACCACCACCACACAGGCACTTCAGGGATCCCACAAATTTGCATATTATTTCTAAGCAACTGATCTTCTAGATCTGTGATTTTATCACCAAGCTCCTCCTTCAAGTCTTGCAGCTTGGCATGTTCCTTTTGCAGATCCTCCATTTTTGTGGCCTGGTCCTCCATTATCTGCAAGAAAAATACAAAGAACCCAAAAAATCACAGTCCTATAGGCAATAATCGCAAAAACAAGAAAAGGACAATGTATTTTCACTTCCAACACTGTGACATTGTGTAATCTCAAAAGAAATTTCCTTATGTATGATGAAACTGCATCAGCAAGCCTGACAATGACAATGCGTGTTTGCAAAGCTGTCCGGTCTGATCGTCATTTGCGGTGTATTTTTTATAATGGCATAATGCTTCGCAAATAAATTCATAAAGCAGTTCAAAGTATAAATAGTCTGTCTGTTCCCGTGATGAATCAATATTAGACCCAAATCAATATTAGACCCAACAGCGGCTGGTGTTTCGCGACCCGTTTACAGTGCAAATTCTTTTGAGACAATTCTGTCCAAGAAGAAGGTTGGTTACGCTGATGACATCAAAGTTAAGTACTGGTTTTTACATATTTTTCGGTGAGATATTGAGTCTTTCTTTTCCTTTGTTTGCAGTATATGTCATAACAATTTAGACTCCTGAAGAAGCGACTGAAGGGTCGTGAAACACCGGCCGCTGTCGGGTCTAATATTGATTCATCACGGGAACAGACTATTTATACTTTGAACTGCTTTATGAATTTATTTGTGAAGCATTATGCCATTATAAAAAATACACCGCAAATGACGATCAGACCGGACGGCTTTGCAAACACGCATTGCCATTGTCAGGCTTGCTGATGCGGTTTCATCATACATAAGGACATTTCTTTTGAGATTACACAATGTCACAGCATTGGAAGTGAAAATACAGTGTCCTTTTGTTGTTTTTGCCTCCATTATCTGCTCCATATCATCTAGCCTGAACCCGATCTCATTCATTTCCTACTGCACCTCATTCATTGCCTGCAACATTTCGGGTTTACTTACTGCAATTTCTTTTTTGAGTTCTTTAATCCATGCTCTCATTTCATCACATGCCAAACTCTCAGCCACAACTTGTTCTGTCTCCTCCTCGGAGAATGACGGAAATGGTTCCTGCACTGCTCTTGGGCCTGTTACGTGGCATTTAGAGGATGTGGCAGCTGTGAAATAACTGTTTATTTTGGTGGCTTTCTTCCTAGTCAACTTGTCCATTTCATATCCACTAAACCAGGGGTAGGGACTCTCAATTCAGCTAGTACTCATATAAAGGTAAATTTTAAAAGAACCGTGTGGGTGTCCATGTGCGTGTGGTTCCCGGCGCATGCATATGGATGCGCCAGTTTTATAACGTGTGCAGGTTAACACATGCATGTTATAAAATTGGCTACCTTCATGCACATACGCGCCCGATTTTATATTGGTATGTGCATGTGCACATGAGTGCTGACTCACATGTGCAAGGGGGGGTTCATTTTATAAAATGCGCCTGGCGATGAATCGGGCCTTTCCCCAGTTCCCTCCCAGTACTCTCCAATAAAGGAGCAGACTGGGAGGGAACTTCCTACACCCCCTACCTATCCTGCCTGCCTTTTCCCTTCTCCTCCCTGATCTCTAAATCCCCTCTAAATCCCCTCTTTTTTTTCCTATACTTACCTGCTCCCTGAAGCAGTAGTAAGTAGTGCCTGCCAGCCAGATGCCGGTGGATAATGACACTGTCCTGGCCAGCCCCTGCCCAGAACCTATCCCCGGCCCACCCCTTTTTTAGTGAGCTGGTCTTCCACATGTACCTCCTGGGATTGGTGAGTGCTGGCTTTTTAAAATCGGCCTGATAATTCAAAGCTTATGCAAACATATGGTCAGAACTCACAAATTAGGCAGCCATCTTGATCTCTGATGTCAGCTTCTCACACATACAGGCATTTTTAGTACTTATTTTTGGTAGGATAGAATATGCTAAATTACATTTTGTTCTTTATGGAATATTCAAAAATATAAAAATTGTTGATTTCATTATTATCCTGTTTCCAGTGCAATATGGAACAATTTGTCAATATTTGTAATTGAAAATCTTATACAGAAGCACACAGGTGCATTCCTTATTGTTTCATGGTCTGAGATTTGAATTCAAAATAAACCTGTCCCTGAGAATTACAGAATGTACAGGTAAATTCGAAACTCACCAAGTCTTACTCAAAAGCATGCTGATGGGGAACTTGATGCTAAGTTCCCACAATAAATCATGTATTGTTGCTTGGTTTATCTTTTTTTCTTCCTATCTTCAGTTAACCACCTTTCCATTTCACTTGACGAAAGGCATTTTGTTCTGGAAAGCTACTCACAAATGTATTCGGCAAGTACAGTAAGCAAGGTATTACCTTTTGTTTGTTGACTTGTAGTTCTACATCTCCTTAGTAGAAATATCTGTCACAGTAACAGCATGGAAATAACTCTTAAAGAGTTCTGAGCCCCAGCCCAAACCCGGGAAAATGCTGAAAGACTGAAGTGACGAGGAGCTAATGGAAGATCTCTGGCTTTCAGAAATATATTCATGACACTTCCAACACCAAGAAATCTGGGATCTGCTTTCTAGGTTTTGGACAGGAGCCTCAGTGGTTCATTGGTAAAACTGATGAGACTGGCAGACTTATAGAAATGTCCTTTAATGCACCAACATTTCTACCTGCTCACCCAAAATGTCTTAATACAATTTATAGATTGTAAATACAAAATGATAGAAGAATCAAGTTTGGTTATTATGCAAATTAGAGGTAATTAGTAGTAGCTGTTGTATTGGTCTTCAGTAATAATTGAATACATTAAAATGCACCTGGTGAAACAGGTTTTGCAATGACTAATTAAAAGCTTAAATCACAAAAGATTATTTGCATACTGCAATCTTTCTTTGCCAGGAGGCACACCTCTGATGTAAAAAAAAAAAAACCCAACAACAGTTGAAATCTAAGTTAAAACTGAAAAGGTAAGGATAAAATCTTCAATGCATAAGGATACTTCTGTGTTCCAGAGAACTCCAAAGATACTCATAAACAACTGAGAGGATGCACATCTCATCTACACCACAAAAAGCTTGAGTTTTCAAAATAGGCAAATGTTAAAAGCACTATACTTCCTTTGAGCTCTTGCTTGTATAGGTGACTAAGAAATGTAAGTAAAAAATGTATTTATTTATTTATTTTTGGTTTTATATACCGATGTTCCTGTATAATATACATATCACACCGGTTTACAAGGAAGGAACTGTTGCCTCGCGGGCGGTTTAAATTGAAACAATTAACAATTAACAAAAACATGAAGGCGCATAGAGGAACTTAGTGGAGCTTACTGAGAACAATCATGATTAATTAAATTTCAATAACAAACTCTTCAGGAACTTATGTACAGAAGGGGCCGGGGGTCAAAAGACTATGCTGATATTGTAATTCTTCCTGCTCTTAGTTCTCCGGGAATGCTTGTGTGAAAAACCAAGTCTTTAGTTTCTTTTTGAATATACTATGGCAAGGTTCAAGGAGAAGGTCTGGGGGTAGTGAATTCCAGAGTATAGGGCCCGCTGTGGATAGTGCGCGTTTCCTCAGGGAGGTTTTTGCCGGCTGGGTGATTAGCATGTACTTGTACGGACTTCTAGTCGGTTTCTTGGAGATGTGTAGCTGGAGTTGAAAAGTTAAGTTGAGGGGAGAGATGTTATGTAGGGCCTTGTGTATCATCATAATGGTTTTAAAGTGAATCCTGTATTTAATCGGTAGCCAATGGAGGTGCTGGAGGATGGGGGTGATATGATCCCTTTTTTTGGTGTTTGTGAGAATTCTGGCCGTGGCGTTCAGGAGCATCAGAATAATAATACAGAAATATAACCACCCCCCCCCCCCCCCCCCCCCCCCCCACACACATAAACCCATATGCACACCACAATCAAGATGACCATTTTTATATTAAGGGGGCAGTTTTATAACAGCCCACATACATTTTAAATCAACTACATGCCATAATTACTAACTTATGCACAGATTTTATTTTTGCCAGAACATTTACATGAATACTTTTTAAAATGCAAAAGTATGTGCGAAAGTGCAAACCCCCTCCCTTACTCCTCCTCAGGAATGCCTCTGCTCGCTGCAGGTAAACTTGCATGCAAACTGGTTCCATACATGCAAGTTTACCTGCATGTCAGGAATATAATTTTGCAATAGGCTATTTGGAGATGTAAAGCATTGCTTTTCTTGTGGAGATTGGTTTTGAAAATTGCCTTTGCTACAGTAAATATTTTCTTTAACTTTTTACTAGATTGTGCACTGTATACACACAATGGAAACTGCAAACATTTTTTCTAAAACTTCTGTTTAAGTGTTCCATACAGAAAGTTTATTATTTTGGCAATTTTTTTGCATGTTTTCTTCGACAATGAAATGAGCACCCTCAACTCTTTTATCTAGGATATTTGAGAGGGTATGTGACTCCTCCATGAACATTTGGCAGAAAAAAATTGTCTCTAATTATTGCCTTTGAAAAAAATGTATATATATATATATCACATAATACTTTTGTTAAAAATGTGACATCAAATATCTGAGAAACTATGTACAATGGCAAACATATTTACTATGCTGTTAAGCATAGTAAGAGAAAGAAAAATGTTAATAAATCTAATGGTTTAAATGTAATTGAATCTATTACTTCAGTAACAAATCAGTTGGGACTAGTATCACATATTGAGCGTATATTAAATGCTCTCCTTAAGTTCTTCTAAAGATTCACTACAAAATGTCTCTTCCTCACTGAGCATGCTACCAAAATGCTCATTCATTCTCTTATTATTACCTTCTTTGAATACTGTCACTTGCTGTTTATGTGCATCCTGCTGAACCCACTCTTCTACAGAAGTCTTTTCAAAATTCAGCTGTTTGGCTTATCATCCTTCTATAACTATGTAACTCCTTTTTCCCAAATCACTGCACTGGCTCCCTGGCCACTTCCACACACAGTTCAAGCTTCCCTTATTTACCTATAAAGGCATTTTCTTCACAGCTCCTCATTCACTTCATTCCCTCTTCACTGTATTTATCAGGGAAGTCACACATCTGTATCCTTTTCCACCACCATCAATTCCCGACATCATACTTTTCTACCTTGTTGGGCTGTATGCCTGTAACAGATTCCCCAGTCAGTGCCTCATGCTACCTCTCAGGCCACATTCAAATCTAGTTTGAAAGCTTATGATTTTTTTGAAATTACATTTAATGCTTAACTACTTCCCATTGATTCTTGTTTGTCAAGTGTGTTTGTCTTGTCTTAGATTAAATGTTCCATAGAACATGGAATGTCTCTTATGTATATCTGCATAGTATTGCATATGTCTAGTAGTGTTTTATAAATTATAGTAGTAGTAGTTGTTATGCTCAGGCTTGTGGACCCTTGGCCGACGTGAGGATGGTATACCTTTCGGAGCGTCCGTAGGCTCTCTTGTCGGGTGGCGAGGCAGAACAGGAGGCAGGACCAGCTGACCCTTGGCACTGGAGACTGAGGCGAACACGGAGGCGATGAAGAGACGAGATGAGGCGCTGTGTCTTCACCACTGGTGGTCTGCGGTCCCCCCGGGAGGAGCCCGTAGGGACCCAACTGCTGGGACTTAGGTGGACCTAGGGAGGTCAGGGTAACGGTGCAAAGGCCAACTGGAGCTTCGCCCTGGAAGCCCGCGGTCCCCCCAGGAGGAGCCCGTAGGGACCCGGGCTGCTGGGACTTAGATGGGCCCTTGGAGACGGAGTCTTGAAGGAGTCCTAGGTCGAGTGCCAGAGGTTCGACGCTCACCAGTCCGAAGTCGTGTACCAGAGAATCACCGTTTGCCAATCCGGTCAGGAACCAGAAAATCACCGAAGCCAATCCGAAGTCAGGAACCAGGAACACCAAGACAGAGCAGGAACGGGATCCAACGCTTGAAGTCTCACCGAAGCAAGCAGACTAGACAGCGCTAGGGGACGTTACCAAGTTGAGGAATGAGCAGAGGAAATCTCCCTTTATACTTCCTCTGCTCCAGCTCATATGGAATAGCTGAGCCTGGTTAAAGGGATCATGTCCCTTTAAGGCTAATGAGGAGGTGCGGCCTCGAGCCTAAAGATGGCGGCGGCCATCTTTGATTTTGTCCTGCGGAGGAGGATGCTGCTGGACGCCACGAGGGGGGAGCAGGACGGCTCCCCCTGCAGTGGGCAGCTCGGGAGGCCGTGGGGGGGTGACAGCCAGGATTGGAGCCCTCCCCTGGGGCTCCCGCGGCACAGGAACGCCGTGGCAAAGGTAGGGGGCCGCGGTCATGGGGTGCCACGACCGCGGAACACAACAGTAGTAGTAGTAGTAGTAGTAGTAGTACTAAGTTCATCATGTGCCTTATTGGTTTTCTGAGCAAATTGGTAGACACAATTCAACATGACATCAAACCAAGGCAGAAAGGAGAGTCATTTCTCATCCACTTTCCTCCATTCATGGGTCTCACATCTGGGAGATCTTTTGATATCCCCCCAGGTTGAGAACTCGGGTAATTCTTGCACTTACATTCTGTCCAACAGCCTCTGAGCTGTAATACTCTCAGCATTGCTCCATAGTTTCAGATGAGTTTGTATCTGCAGCAATATCCAATTGTTCTATAGCTCTGCCTTGGTTTGCACCTGGTCGCATGGTAAGGGCAAAGGGCCACAGGCGCCATTTCACTTAACGCAGCCGTGGCCAGAGAGCGGGAGATTGTGCCGGGACCCCCCCCCCCACTGGACCCCAGGTAATTTAAAACATTTTGGGGGGGTTCGGGAGGGTGGGGGATTTGTTTTAAAGGATTGGGGTGGGTTTTAGGGTTTTTTTGGTGTGCCGGTTTTCCCGCCCTCCCCCGATTTACTATTTTTAACGATTTAAAAAAAAAAAAAAAAAAACCCCACGACGATCAGATTTCCCTCCCCCCCAGCCAAAATTGATCGTTAAGACGATCGATAACACGATTCACACCCCTAATACCTATTCCTACGTGACACCCTGCACCAATTGTGCTAAGAACAAACCCGCTTCTGGACAACCATGGGGTCAGATGCAACCACTGCCATTTCCGGAATGTCCCTGGTCGCACATCTCTACTGACTTTGTAGTCGATTTACCTACTTCCGGAGGAATGAATACCATCTGGGTGTTATAAATCTGCTAGGGAGTTAGCAATCTGTTATAAATCTGATGGCGGATGGGCGGAGCAATCAGATAGGAGTTAGTAAACTGTTATGAACTGACTCTTGTGGAAGGAGGAGCTAGCAATCTGTTAGGTATTACTCCTGCAAAGGGGAGGAGTCAGCAATCTGTTACGCTTTGCTCCTGTAGAGGGAGTAGATAACAATCTGTAAAAGTATAGACTGCGAAGGTAGCAATCGGATATGAATCAGTAGCTGAAGACTGCTGATGAGAAAGGAGTAGCAATCTGTTATCAGCGAAGTGCTTGGAGAGGACACTCAGCTGTAGAGAAATGTAGATAGGTGGATCCTTGGGCCGATGGCAGATGACAGCGCCCCCAGGAGGATATCCTGAGAGGGACCACTGGCTAGGCTTGGATATGGAGACAGACAAAGATAGTTATTTTATTAGACAGGTTAGTAGAACCACCAGAGGTGGCAGTAATGAGCTGATATGCCTGGCTGGGCTGAAGTCCCTCAGGCACTGGAACAGCGATCCCAGGGTGGCTGAGCTGTAAACTATAGATAGTGAGTAGACAGGGTATGCTGTGTACATAGCCAGAACTGGATGACAAACTCACATAAGATCTTTAAGAAGCTCAGGAGCTAGAAAGGGTTTATTCGAGCTTATGTCACGTCCCGACAGAATAACTGGGCTGAATTGCTTCCATGGGCTGAATTCTCCATCAACTCTCATCCAGCAACATCTACTGGATTGCCACCTTTTGAAGTGGTTTTTGGACGTTCACCAACACCGCCACCGCCACTTCCACTGAAGCTCTCAGTGACATCCCCAGCAGCTCAATCCACTGCTGATGATATCCATAATCTGTGGGTTCAGACAAAGGACATGCTAATCAAAGCGAGTGACCATGCTAAGAAGTACTACGATGCGCACCATTCGCAAGCTCCAGTCTTCAAGCCAGGAGACAAGGTCTGGTTGTTAAACAAGCACCTCAGACTTAAACTACCCTCCTCGCTACGTGGGACCATTCCCAGTCCTTCAACGTATTGGCAAAGTCACCTATCATCTGAAGCTACTACCTGGTCTCAACATCCATAATGCTTTCCACGTTTCACTTCTGAAACCGCTCATAGCAAATTTACTTCCAAATCTCAAGACCCACCTGTCATCAATGCAGAAGACAACAGAGTTCAAAGTCGAAGAGTATCTGGATGTTCGAAAAAGAGGAAATACTTTTGAATACCTTCTATCATGGAAAGGTTTCGGCCCCGAAGAAAACTCTTGGGAGCCTCAGACCAATATTCTGGACAAAGAGATGCTTCGTCAGTTCCACATTGCGCATCCTTCAAAACCCAAGCCTGGTATCTGAAGAGGAGATCTCCCTTTGAAGGGGGGTACTGTTGTGACCGTCGCTGCCCGATGTCTCCACTCCGCCCACCTTACCTCTTTGGCAACACCCTCTTTGGTTGATGGAAGTTTGGCTGCCGCGGCGTCATCTTGCCGACCTCCTCCGGTGTCCCCAGACCAGCTAGACGCTGCCTTCCGCCATGTTCTCTTGAGGCCTAAGGGCATGCGCGCGGCGCGGCCCTGACTCTAGTACCAGCTGTGGCGCAAATCTCAGGGGCATCCCCCTGAGATGACATCATCATCAGATATTTAAGGTCTCTTGTTTTGCTAGCTAATTGAGTTAGCAAAGGGTTTTCCTACATAGCTGTCTCCAGGTATCGCTGCGGATGGGATTCGCTCTCCGCTTACCTTGCTACTCTGCTTCCTTGGACTTTACCAGGGGTACCCGCTACTCGGGGGCCTCGCTCTCTCTCTTGCTTTTCAGGTTGCAGTCTGGAACCGGTACTCGCTCCTCGAGGGCCCATGTTCCTGGACCTGCTACTGAATATAACTTCTGCCAGGAAGTCACCGCTGCCTACAACACCAGTGAGTTACCATCTTTCTCTCATAGCTTTCCCTGGAACCAGGTACTCGCTCCTCGAGGGCCTACTTCATTTCAACTCCTGGGCTGTTACAAGAGACTATTGTGTGAGTGTTACCATCAAGGTTCTGTTCCTGAACTCTGCATACTCTGCCTACTCACTATCTCAGTTTCTCTAGAGCTCAGCCATCCTGGATCGCTGTTCTAGTACCAGAGAGACTACAGCCCAGCCAGGCTCTTCCAGCTCACTATTGCCACCTCTGGTGGTTCTCTAAAACAGTTTAATAAAAGAACTAGTGTGTGTCTGTCTCCCAACTCTGAGCCTGACCGGTGGTCCCTCTCGAGATCTTCCCCCGTGGGATCTTCCCCCGTGGGTTTTCCATGGGTGTGGTCATCTGCCAGCGGCCCAAGGATCCACCCACATCACAAATAATAACACACCAACCCTTATGGCACTCCACTCATCACCGCTCTCTCATTAGAGTAAGTTCCATTTATCATCACACATTGTCTTCTGTCTTTCTACCAGTGTGCTATCCAGGCCACCACCTTGGCATTCACTCCCAAGCTTCTTGTTTTATTCACAAGCCTCCTGTGCAGGATCGTATCAAAAGCTTTGCTAAAATCCAAGTAGATGACATTGATCACTCTTCCTCGATCCAATTCCTTAGTCACCCAATCAAAAAAGTCGATCAGATTCGTCTGACAGGACCTTCCCTTGGTAAAACAATGCTGCCTCTGGTCCATCAATTCTGCTGCTTGTAGATAGTTCACTATTTTTTCCTTCAGCAGCGACTTCAATACTTTTCCCACCACCAAGGTGAGGCTAACCGGCCTGTAGTTTCCAGCCTCCTCTCTGCTCCCACTCTTGTGAAACGGGACCACCACCGCTTTTCTCCAATCCCTTGGCACCACTCCCATTTCAAGGGATCTATTGAACAGGTCACGCAGTGGACCCGCCAGCACATCTCTGAGCTCCCTCAGTATCCTGTGTTATGGCCTCCGGAGACGGTAAGCCGCGACCTGGACCGGACACTCACCGGCACAGCAGACCGCTCCGCATACGGTGACTGCTTCGGCATTGGGGGGTCGTTCCGCGGCATCCCTGCTACTCACAACATGGCCGCAGCGTCGGCCTTCTTCCTGCTTGCTGCTGACTCCACCCCACTGAGTTCCCTAGGGCCGCGTGCACGGCAGAAGCTGATTCTTAAAGGGGCCACTACAGGAAATGGCAGAACACCATCCTGTGGACCTCGGTTTGGATTGGACTATTTAAGGCAAGGCAGGGAGCCTCAGACTTTGCCTTGGCTTCTTGGCTCTAGTGGTTGTTCCTGTTCGTGGTTCCTGATTTGTTCCTCCGTGTGTGATTCCTGAATTGGCTGCCGTTCCTTCCCTGGCTCTCGACCCCTGGACTGGTTGCGGAATATTCTGGCTCTTGATCCCTGGACTGGCTGTAGTACCTTCTGGCTCTCGACCCCTGGACTGGCTGCGGAGTTTCCTGGCTCTTGTTCCCTGGACTGGCTGTGGTACCTTCTGTTCTCACGACCTGCTGGAGGTGCCAGCTCCTGTTCTCATGACCTGCTGGAGGCGCCAGCTCCTGTTCTCACAACCTGCTGGAGGCTCCAGCTTCTGCTCTCATGACCTGGTGCCAGCTATCTGGCACCAGGTCATGAGAGCAGAAGCTGGAGCCTCCACCAGGTCATGTAATCCAGATAGCTGGAGGTGCCAGCTATCTGGATTACATGACCTGCAGGAGGCACCTGCATCCAGATCTTCATCGTTCACCCCAGTGACCCTCGAGATTGGCCTCACCTTCCGACGGTAGGACTTACGTTCATCGCCGGACCAAGGGTCCACCTTCCAAATCATAACATCCTGGGATGAACCTCATCATGCCCCATGGCTTTGTCCACTTTCAGTTTTCCTAGCTCTTCCCATACATTCTCTTCCGTAAATGGAGTTTCATTCATTCCACTCCCCTCCAGTTTCTTGTTAACTAGCGACGGTCCTTCTCCGGGGTCTTCTTTAGTGAACATCGAACTGAAGTAAGCATTTAATATTTCTGCTAGTTATTTTTTAAGAAAAAAAAACTGGTTTTAAGAAAAGAAAATTAGTAGCCTCTAGATCTGGTGACTCACAAGGCACGTCAGGCTTTCATTAAGAAGTAATATATATATACGGAAGTAAAAATAATTGTTCATGTGCCTCTCCAGAGATACACATACCTGTGCTTGTGACCAGATGTTTAATTTTTAAATTGTTTCTTGCTGATATTGTTCTATTTCCTTCCATATTTCCTCGTTGAATGTTTGAAATCTCTATTATAGCTAGCATTTTTAGACTCCTGGCTAGTGTGTATTGAAATAACTGTGTTTATAATTTATAGAATAAAGGGCTGGTATCTACAGAAGCTGTTTGCCCTATCTTAATGAAATCAGAATATCTTCCCCAGCTTCCACAGAAGATTCAGAATACCAAGAATAAATGGTTTATGTGTGATCTGGTAGAACAAGTCATGTGACTATAAGATGCCCAATCTCTCTAACTGGTCAGCATCATGAATAGCCACCCTCACTCCACAGAGAAGACAGACATCCAAGATTCAGAATCCCAGGAATAACTGGATTACAGTCAGATCTGGCATAATAAGGCTGTGATGGAGAGACACCCACTCTCTCCTTACATAATGCAATTTCTGCTTTGGAAAATGAAGACGCCCCAGTAATAGCACATGCAGTGATATGAAAGGGAAGTAGTCACCCAATGCATCCAGAAACCCTTCATCATAGTCAAATATCATAAAAGAAAGCTCCTTCTGCTAGGAGACTCAGTCATCAGAGGAACCAACTTGGGAACTCAATTTGATGGGGACACAGTGATTAAATGCATTCCAGGATACTCAACTAATAGAAATGCAATTATAAGTAAGAACACTGATATCAATGTTATTATTTATCTGGGAACCATTGTCCTCACTAGAAATCGTGTCCACAAGGTATAGAAAGATTTCCAAAATCTAGGGGAGACTATTGCCTTTTAAGAAGTACTATCTGTGCCATATAAATAATGTCAATGTCTGGCTCAAAACCTGGTGTAAGGAAAATGGTTTTGGATACATTGGATGCTGGAGCTGTGTATCGAGCAATAAAAGATTATATGGTAAGGATGGCCTACATTTGTCTGTGAGGGCAACAAAACAGCATTAGCAGCCAAATGTCCAAAATTGGATTTCTTTATTGCAAGGTAACACGAGTGTGTGAAAAGTGCCCAACTCTGGCCGAGTTTCACCCTCTTACAGTGGGGCTACATCAGGGGCTACAACATATAAATGACACACATTAATAAATAATAAAAAATCATAAAAACATAATTAATAGACACAGATAAAATGGTAACATAGAAATGTGGTGTGACATATAGATTATGACAAATTGTATATATTGACAACAGCAAAAGATATGGCCTTTACCTCAACTCAAATCGTGTATTGATCAAAGAATCCAAGTCTTAAAAAAGACTGTACATTTTGTAGTCTGTAATATAAAATAACAAGTATAAATAACAATGAAATGGGACTGTGAAGCTGGCATGTTAAAAAATAAAAAATTATGAATAAAAAACCTAGTGATAAATTTGAAGTATGATAAGATTGACACTTCAATAAAACATGTGTATCATTGAAAAACAGAAATATCTGCTCAAATTAATTACAAAGTATACTAACTATTGGATTGGCTTGAAAAACTTATGGAAGTGATATCTCTGTTTTTTTCATCTACTCATCAACAAAAGGGTATCGGATGTACCGGTATCTTTTGGAAAAACATTATTAACAAAATAAAGAATGTGACTTAACTATATGATTTGGAATAACTTGATGTTTGATAACATGTACTGTGTGAAAATGTATGAAAATGAAAGATGATTGACATTTTGATGAATCAACTGAGCAAATAACGTTTAAATTATAATATTTATTTATTTATTTATTTTATTTAACTTCTTTTACTATACCGATACTCAAGACCAGGTCTTATCGTACCGGTTTACATTAGAACATGGGGAAACCAATTAACGTCTAAGTAGAAATGACAAGTTACATTAAAACAGGGAGCGTAAAACATGGATGTCGGAAGATAGGACAGAATTGAACTATAACAGTAATGAGGGATAGATATAATCAACAAAAACAATAAATTAACAAAATTGCAAACAATAAATTAACAAAACAATAAATTAGTAATACCGAAACATGGATTATAATCAGCGGATATTTACATGGTATGTCTGGTGAAAAGGTGAAAAGGGGGGGAGGGAAAAGGGTGGGTTATAGGGTGTGAGACAGAGTTGGTTGGATATGGATAATATGGATATCCAACAAGAAAAAAGCTCATTCTTTCAATTATTGCTATAACATGAATATAGAATTGGCGATGAAAAACATAAACTATGAGTAAAACTCAGTTATTTATAGAAAGTGTGCTAAAACTGTATGGATAGGATTGAAGAATAAAAAAACAGCATGTATGTATATTTAAACAAAAGTAGAATCTCTTTCTATCAAATATAGTTGTAAGAAACAAAAAGTAGCTACTAATAGTAGTGAAACAATGAACTAAAAATTGCCTAGTTAACTTCGTGGAGTGCTAGTGAAAATTAGATTTAAAAATTATATATATGTGTGCCAGTTGGTGAGATTGCATTGACTTACAGTATGAGCTTGTAAACATGGACGGCAACAAAGCTTTCCTTCGTTTACTTAAAACAATTGAATACAAAAAAACGCTGTCATTTTTTTAAAACGCAAAAAACGTGCCATCAAAAAGACAGAGGGCATGGTTTAGAAATACCTGAATGTGCCGAATCACTTTTATTGTGATTTCAGAAATATAAGGGTGACTGCATTCAAATGTAATGCGCACGTCTTAAATAAGCCGATATTATTTAAAAAAAAGGGCATAAAAATATTGGTGAACAAAGATAAAAATAAAAAAAAATAAATAAATACGTTGTCTAATTTAGATGGCCTCACATCCGAAACGTGATCTTAGCGAACAATGTTTAAAAGATAATAGAGGTGTGTGGATAAAGTAAGGACACTAATGAAGAAATGTTAAAAATACAAACGCAAATGAAAATTATTTTGAATATGTTTATATGATAAATAGAAGTGTGAGAATAATGTGATTTATAACTAGTATCGTGACCATAAATAGTGGTAAAAATATGATTAATACCCGATTGTACAAATTGTGGAGACCACTATGAACAAAAAAGAAAAATGTCGATATGTTGTGTGAAAAAATATATAAACAAAAAATGATTAAAAACAACTTGACTTACTATTATAAAGTGCAACTGTGCAAATGAAATTTAAATTTCAGTCTAGTTGTTCAACGTGACAAGAGCACATTCTAAAAATTACTGAATCAAGAGAATATGATTCATAATGAAAAAATATATAGAGAGACTGAGTTAATGTGAAAGTGTGCTAAAAATATATGAATAACGTTAAAGAATACACAGCGTGTGTATGTATTTAAAAACATCTTCGCTTAGTATCAAATATAACTATAAGAAACAAGAAGTGGCTACTGATGGTAGTAAGTCAATGAAATAAGAAAAATTTGTTGTATAAATAAATCCACGAATTGCTATTAACAGTAAACATTGAATTGACAGAACATGTACCCATAGATGAGATTCAAATAACTTACGCTATTGAACTTATGGCGGCAGACATAAACGGCATAGCTTTCCCTTGTTCACTCAAACGAAATGATCACAGAAACGCTGTCATTTTTTTAAGGGCGCAAAAGCGCGCCAAAACAATTGTCAATCAAATAGTGGGGGTGTGGTATGGAAATGTCCGTATGTGCCGAATCTTCCTGTGACTACAGAAATAAGCCGGTGGCTACATATAAATGTCATGCGCACGTCTTGTATAAGCTGGTAGTATATAGAAAAGACATAAAAATATGAAAAGTCATTACATTGTCTGATTTGATTAGACTAATCATACGAATCAAAATCTTAAGGCGCAAATGTTATATTTGCTGGAACAAATAGTGTGTGATGTAGAGATACTGCTAAAAACGCGTGAAAAAAATTAACAAATACAAGCACGCCTACGGAGTGAAAACAAAGGAGGAAAATGTTTGTCAATATTAGGTCATATAACATGAATTGTGAAATGCAAGTGAAAAAATATATATGTAGTTAGAAAAAAAGAATAATCATTCTCAATTTACTTTATATCGTAAAAATGATTACTGCAAAATTATAAAAATTAAAATTAAAAAATGAGTGAAAACTAAAAAATAAAACTAGGTGGTGAATGGTGTATTAGTTATATGAGTTAGAGTAAATAATATTGAAAAACCTAAACTATATGAATGAAAAGCATCAACTGGAATTGTGTAAAAAAATGAATAATGTGTACATGTATTATGTAAGGAAAAAAATATTAAATCTTTATGTCATGCATGATTAAAAAAGTGTTATGGAAAATTAAGAAATTGTTGCTGCTTATGGTAGTGAATACTAATGTATTAAAAATAAAACCGGTATATACATTCGAGTATGGAGTGCAGATCTTCAGAGTTGAGTGACATTAAGAATTGAACGAACAAATTTGAACTATAAATAAGTGAATTTATAAACACAGCTATAATCGGAAAAATAGAATATGTTTTATAATATTGTACTGCGTCGTGTGTAAATGATAAATAAATAAATAAATAAATACATAAATAAAGATAAGATATTAATAAGAGATGGGGTATAAAAGGAACATGCCAGCTGAAGTGCCATAAAAATTAGTACTATAAAATGTTAAGGTAAAGGATATAAAAATATTAAATATTAAAAGATACAATAAATAACTAAATGAGATCATAAAAAGACAGAGTAATCTATATCCAAATTTAAACCATGAGGAGCTGTAGCTTTAAAATCATATATAAACTTCTGTTCTAATTGTAATAACCTAGTGTCTAAATCACCTCCTCTCCAATTTGGAAAAACTTGTTGTAATACGCAGAATTTGTAATCTTCAAATTTGTGATTTTTCTCGAGGGAGTGTGCGACTAAAGGTTTGGTTTCAATTTTCCTATTAATGCTGTTCTTATGTTCAATGATTCTCTTGTTCAATTGTCTAATGGTTTTTCCAATGTATATCTTATTACATGGACAAAAAACGATGTAGACCACAGCTTGACTTTTGCAATTTGTGAAATTTCTCAATTTGAATTGTTTATTGTAACCTGGAATAGTCAAAGTATCTGTTTTCATATTCACACCACATATGGAACAGTTGCCACAAGGACGATGGCCGGGTGGCCTAATATCTTTTGGACGGTTGACAGGTAAAGCGGAGGGAGAAATGTATTCTTTGATGTTCTTCTCTCTTTTATTAGCAATCATTAAATTTTTGCCTTCAAAACATGGTAGCATTTGTAGTATTGACCAGTGTTTTTTTAGAATATTAGTAACATGGAAGGACATATGTGTATATGTGAGAGGACACACTATGCGCTCATTGTGTTTTTTCTCTTGATACTGTAATAGTGTTTTTCTCTCCATATTGGAAGCTCTCAGAAAACCTGCAGTAATATGTTTTTTAGGATAATTCTTTTGGACAAACCTATCTGACATCTCTTTTGATCTTTTATAAAAAGTTTCTTCATTTGCACATATTCTTTTAAGTCTTAAAAATTGTGAAAAAGGCAGATTATTCTGCAATGATTTATTATGGCAACTATCATAATGTAAAAGTTTGTTGGTATCTGTAGGTTTTCTGTAAATGTCGGTAAAAAAAGATCCATTGCTAAGAGAAACTAAAATATCTAAAAATGAAATCTGATCAGAACTAAATCTGCCAGATATGGTTTGCAGCATCCCTTCTGTGGAATCTACAAACAAATGGTAATGGAACCTACGAGGGAGAGTATGATCCTTGTTCTAGTGCTTACTAATGAGGACAATGTTTCTGGTGTTCAGATAGGGGCTTACCTGAGCACTAGTGATCATCAGATTATGGTTCGATATTGCGAATAGGATACAGAGACGTCACACAAAGATATGGCCATCTTCTCCCCTTTTCATAATAATGTAGTCCAAATTAGCCTTCCTGTGCCTCCCTCTATCCCCTATCTCAGCCCTAACCCTCCATCCCACCCAGTAACTTGCAACGGTACGCTCCTATCGCAGTCCTGACCTAGTGCTTCCAGTGTCACCATGAGAGCAACGCTGGAAGATTAAGCTATTCACAGGTAGGGAGAGAGAGAAAGAGATAGGTGAGGGTCTGGTATGCACCAGCTTTGTCAGCAGAGAAAGGGCCGGACACACTTGAACATCTTCAACTCTGCTTGATAAGCATAAAAAAGTGGTTACATCAGAATAAACTCGCTCTCAACACTAAAAAAAACAGATTTCTTGCTCATTTATCATCTTCATTCTGAGCCTCAAAAAGACAATCTTTCATTTACTCTTAATAAACCCATCAAAAGTCTTGACGTATTGTTAGACGCCTCATTATCTTTTAAACCCCAGATTAAAGCCCTGATCAAAACTGGGTTTTTCAAATTACGTCTGATTTCTGGATTACGGCATCTGTTGTTCAATTCTGATTTTCACACCATCTTTTGAGCCATCATCTTTCCACACCTTGACTACTGTAACTGTTTGTTTCTAGGCTTACCTAAATCTTCATTACAGCAATTATAGTTACTACTTAACTCTGCTGCTCGGTTACTTTCCAATTCAAAACGATATGAACACATTATACCTGTCTTGTCTCACTTAAAATGGCTATCAATGCCCGAGCGTGTTCGATATAAAATTGCAATGACAGTCTATAAACTTCCCAGTCCAGACTCTCCTCCTTGGACCAATGCTTTGCTTCGAATCTACCAACCAACCCGGCAATTAAGATCTTCACAGCGAGGCTTGCTTGATATCCCCTCTGTTAGGCATGCCCATCTGGTTTCAACTCGAGAAACGGCTTTTTCTGTAGCTGCTCCCTCCATCTGGAATTCCTTACCCTTTGAGATCTGGACGCAAGAAAACTTAAAGAAATTCAGGTCTGCTTTAAAAATCTTCCTCCTACAATGTGCCTAAGGTTTTTACTGAATATCTGATGATTGCAGTGATATGTCACGATATGTTGCGATGATGTTTGTATTTTATATTTGTTTTTTATTTTGTTTTAATTTGTGTATGTTCCACTGTAAATCACCTACGCCAAAAGTTTTGTGTTAGGTGATTAATAAATTTTAATTAATGAAAATGAAGAGGTGAGGGTGGGCGGGGAGTACATTGTGCGCTGTATTTCTGTTACAATTAATGAGCACCTCTCTCCTGGGTGCACAATGGGGTGAATTTGCAAAGCCATTGTTGTACATGAGACCAGGTTTTATATACACAAACAGCTGTTAAAACAGTCCCAGGATAGGTGCACACTAGAGATGTGAATCGTTTTCCATATCGTCTTAACGATAGAAATCGTGTGGCAGGAGAAGAAAATCGTGTTTGGCACGATTATTTCGTTGAAAAATCGTTAAAAATCGTTTTTTCCGATTAGTGCGCACTAACTCCCCGTTAGTGCGCACTAACTCGAGTTAGTGCGCACTAACTCGAGTTAGTGCGCACTAACTCAAAATGATACAAATAGATACTTTCCAGGTCACTGAAGGTCAGTTAGGAATGAATATGTGTTCCTATTGGCTGGCAGCACTCTTATCTATTGATGTTACCAAGGTTACCACTGAGGTGATGGTTGGGGGGATGGGAAATGGAACTGGAAACTCATGAACACCAACAGAAAATGAAACAAAGTGTTCACACTTCCCAGGTCAGTAAAGGTCACTTAGGAATGAATATGTATTCCTATTGGCTGGCTGTGCTCTTTCTATTGATGTTACCAAGGTTACCACTGAGGTAATGGTTGGGGGGATGTGAAATGGAAACAGTTGGAAGCTTGACATGTGATGATCAGCACTCACGTGACTAGAACTTCTTTGTTTATTATTTTTGTTAGCAGACACGTGCATGTTGAATTTGCCAATCACTGTGCATTTTAGAAAGGTGGTCCTGGCTGGAACTGTACACAGTTCAAATATATTTATTTATATGTAATTGATTGTTGGTAAGTGTATTTTTTAAGTAGCCACACTGGCACAAGTATGTTTACTTTTCCTCCTACTTAACTCACTAGCTCAGCTTTGTAAGAAGGGCTTCTCTGCTTGAGTGAGGGTCAGGCAGCTCTCCCCTGTCTGTGAAGCCAGCCTCTCACTAGTAATGCAGGGAGGCAGCTGTCTCAGACTTCACCATCCTCCCTCCCCCCCTTACCCACACACCATTCACTAGCTGGGACATGGGGGAAGTCAGGAGTGAGGGTCAGGCAGCTCCCCCCTGTCTGTGAAGCCAGCCTCTCACTAGTAATGCAGGGAGGGAGCTGTCTCAGACTTCATCATCCACCCCCCCCCCCCTCACCCACACACCATTCACTAGCTGGGACATGGGGGAAGTCAGGAGTGAGGGTCAGGCAGCTCCCCCCTGTCTGTGAAGCCAGCCTCTCACTAGTAATGCAGGGAGGGAGCTGTCTCAGACTTCACCATCCTCCCCCCCCCCCCTCACCCACACACCATTCACTAGCTGGGACATGGGGGAAGTCAGGAGTGAGGGTCAGGCAGCTCCCCCCTGTCTGGGAAGCCAGCCTCTCACTAGTAATGCAGGGAGGGAGCTGTCTCAGACTTCACCATCCTCCCCCCCCCCCTCACCCACACACCATTCACTAGCTGGGACATGGGGGAATTCAGGAGTGAGGGTCAGGCAGCTCCCCCCTGTCTGTGAAGCCAGCCTCTCACTAGTAATGCAGGGAGGGAGCTGTCTCAGACTTCACCATCCTCCCCCCCCCTCACCCACACACCATTCACTAGCTGGGACATGGGGGAAGTCAGGAGTGAGGGTCAGGCAGCTCCCCCCTGTCTGTGAAGCCAGCCTCTCACTAGTAATGCAGGGAGGGAGCTGTCTCAGACTTCACCATCCTCCCCCCTCCCTCACCCACACACCATTCACTAGCTGGGACATAGGGGAAGTCAGGAGTGAGGGTCAGGCAGCTCCCCCCTGTCTGTGAAGCCAGCCTCTCACTAGTAATGCAGGGAGGGAGCTGTCTCAGACTTCATCATCCACCCCCCCCCCCCTCACCCACACACCATTCACTAGCTGGGACATGGGGGAAGTCAGGAGTGAGGGTCAGGCAGCTCCCCCCTGTCTGTGAAGCCAGCCTCTCACTAGTAATGCAGGGAGGGAGCTGTCTCAGACTTCACCATCCTCCCTCCCCCCCCTCACCCACACACCATTTACTAGCTGGGACATGGGGGAAATCAGGAGTGAGGGTCAGGCAGCTCCCCCCTGTCTGGGAAGCCAGCCTCTCACTAGTAATGCAGGGAGGGAGCTGTCTCAGACTTCACCATCCTCCCCCCCCCCCTCACCCACACACCATTCACTAGCTGGGACATGGGGGAATTCAGGAGTGAGGGTCAGGCAGCTCCCCCCTGTCTGTGAAGCCAGCCTCTCACTAGTAATGCAGGGAGGGAGCTGTCTCAGACTTCACCATCCTCCCCCCCCCTCACCCACACACCATTCACTAGCTGGGACATGGGGGAAGTCAGGAGTGAGGGTCAGGCAGCTCCCCCCTGTCTGTGAAGCCAGCCTCTCACTAGTAATGCAGGGAGGGAGCTGTCTCAGACTTCACCATCCTCCCCCCTCCCTCACCCACACACCATTCACTAGCTGGGACATAGGGGAAGTCAGGAGTGAGGGTCAGGCAGCTCCCCCCTGTCTGTGAAGCCAGCCTCTCACTAGTAATGCAGGGAGGGAGCTGTCTCAGACTTCACCATCCTCCCCCCCCCCCCCTCACCCACACACCATTCACTAGCTGGGACATGGGGGAATTCAGGAGTGAGGGTCAGGCAGCTCCCCCCTGTCTGTGAAGCCAGCCTCTCACTAGTAATGCAGGGAGGGAGCTGTCTCAGACTTCACCATCCTCCCCCCCCCCCCCTCACCCACACACCATTCACTAGCTGGGACATGGGGGAAGTCAGGAGTGAGGGTCAGGCAGCTCCCCCCTGTCTGTGAAGCCAGCCTCTCACTAGTAATGCAGGGAGGGAGCTGTCTCAGACTTCACCATCCTCCCCCCCCCCCCTCACCCACACACCATTCACTAGCTGGGACATGGGGGAAGTCAGGAGTGAGGGTCAGGCAGCTCCCCCCTGTCTGTGAAGCCAGCCTCTCACTAGTAATGCAGGGAGGGAGCTGTCTCAGACTTCACCATCCTCCCCCCCCCCCCCCTCACCCACACACCATTCACTAGCTGGGACATGGGGGAAGTCAGGAGTGAGGGTCAGGCAGCTCCCCCCTGTCTGTGAAGCCAGCCTCTCACTAATAATGCAGGGAGGGAGCTGTCTCAGACTTCACCATCCTCCCCCCCCCCCCTCACCCACACACCATTCACTAGCTGGGACATGGGGGAAGTCAGGAGTGAGAGTCAGGCAGCTCCCCCCTGTCTGTGAAGCCAGCCTCTCACTAGTAATGCAGGGAGGGAGCTGTCTCAGACTTCACCATCCTCCCCCCCCCCTCACCCACACACCATTCACTAGCTGGGACATGGGGGAAGTCAGGAGTGAGGGTCAGGCAGCTCCCCCCTGTCTGTGAAGCCAGCCTCTCACTAGTAATGCAGGGAGGGAGCTGTCTCAGACTTCACCATCCTCCCCCCCCCCCCCCTCACCCACACACCATTCACTAGCTGGGACATGGGGGAAGTCAGGAGTGAGGGTCAGGCAGCTCCCCCTTGTCTGTGAAGCCAGCCTCTCACTAGTAATGCAGGGAGGGAGCTGTCTCAGACTTCACCATCCTCCCCCCCCCCCCTCACCCACACACCATTCACTAGCTGGGACATGGGGGAAGTCAGGAGTGAGGGTCAGGCAGCTCCCCCCTGTCTGTGAAGCCAGCCTCTCACTAGTAATGCAGGGAGGGAGCTGTCTCAGACTGGTATCAGGGTTAGGGCACTGTGTGCAGGAAGATCACAACACTCCTGGTATTAATAGGGATAGGGCACTGTAAGAGATGACTGTAGTAGATTGAATAAAGATCTGATGTTTCTGCTCTCCTCACACCAAACAAAAACAACACACAAGCAGAGAAGCCCTTCTTACAAAGCTGAGCTAGTGAGTTAAGTAGGAGGAAAAGTAAACATACTTGTGCCAGTGTGGCTACTTAAAAAATACACTTACCAACAATCAATTACATATATTTGAACTGTGTACAGTTCCAGCCAGGACCACCTTTCTAAAATGCACAGTGATTGGCAAATTCAACATGCACTAGCATTTCAGGTGCCTGCTAACAAAAATAATAAACAAACAAGTTCTAGTCACGTGAGTGCTGATCATTACATTACTTTTTTTGTCAAGCTTCCAACTGTTTCCATTTCACATCCCCCCAACCATTACCTCAGTGTTAGCCTTGGTAACATCAATAGATAAGAGCACAGCCAGCCAATAGGAATACATACATACATATTCATTCCTAAGTGACCTTTACTGACCTGGGAAATGTGAACACTTTGTTTCATTTTCTGTTGGTGTTCGTTAGTTTCCAGTTCCATTTCCCATCCCCCCAACCATCACCTCAGTGGTAACCTTGGTAACATCAATAGATAAGAGGGCAGCCAGCCAATAGGAACACATATTCATTCCTAACTGACCTTCAGTGACCTGGAAAGTGTTTATTTGTATCATTTTCAGTTAGTGCGCACTAAATCGAGTTAGTGCGCACTAACGGGGAGTTAGTGCGCACTAACTCCCGTTAGTGCGCGCTAACACGATTTAACGATTTTTAACGATAAATCGTTAGAATTTCTATTGTATCGTGTTCTATAACGATTTAAGACGATATTAACATTATCGGACGATAATTTTAATCGTTGAAAAACGATTCACATCCCTAGTGCACACAAACAGGTCGATACAGTTATGCCACGTAAGAAAGAGTGCGACAGTGCCAGGCTCACCCTCGTTCCCCGCACGCACAGTTCTCTTCACATACCGCTCGATACTCTATTTAAATTGCTTGCAAATGCAAGCCGCGTCTGCGAAGCGTTAGGCGACGCGTTAGGCCAGCGCAACCCATTTTACTGTATAGGCGCTTAATACAGCGCCTATACAGTATCCTGGGTGCGCTGGTACCTGTCATTTCAAATGTCATTTCAACTGACATTTGAAATGACAGGTACCAGGAAGTGGATGGTTTCCCCCCTCCCGAAGCAAGGCGCAGGGCGAAAACTAAAACAAAAGTTGTTTAATATATATATATATATATATATATAAAAAAATACCTAGATGTCACTTTCCGAATCCCCCATCTCCACGCGCATTTATCCAGGCGGCAGCGGGAGCCGGCGGGCGGGTGGGCGCCCGTTCTTCCAGGCGGCAGGCGGGAGGGCGCGCGTTTATCCAGGCGGCGGCGGGCGGGTGGGCGCGCGTTTATCCAGGTGGCGGCGGGAGGCGGGCGCGCGTTTATCCAGGCGGCGGCGGGAGGCGGCGGGCGGGAGGGCGCGCGTTTATCCAGGCGGCGGCGGCGGGAGGCGGCGGGCGGGTGGGCGCGCGTTTATCCAGGCAGCGGCAGGCGGGTGGGCGTGCGTTTATCCAGGCGGCGGCAGGAGGCGGCGGGCGGGTGGGCATGCGTTCATCCAGGCGGAGGGAGCTGGCGGTGAAAGCGGCCTCCAGCAACCCCCGCCGGCAGTGAATGAATGCACGCCTGTGTACGACTGTGCAATTTTGGCGCTCAAGGCAGTCACATGCCATGACGTCAAGCATCGTGACGTCACGCCTTGACCGCCAAAATTGCACAGTCATACACAGGCGTGCATTCATTCACTGCCGGCGGGGGTTGCTGGAGGCCGCTTTCGCCGCCGGCTCCCTCCGCCTGGATGAACGCACGCCCTCCCGCTGGCTCCCGCCGCCGCCCGGATAAACGCGCGCCCACCCGCCTGCCGGCTTCCGCCGCCGCCCGGATGAACGGGCGCCCACCCGCCCGCCGGCTCCCGCCGCTGCCCGGATGAATGGGGTCCCACCCGCCCGCCGGCTCCCGCTGCCGCCGCCTGGATAAACATGCGTGGAGATGGGGGATTCGGAAACTGACATCTAGGTATTTATATATATATATATATATAACAACTTTACCAAAAGCGGGGCTCGCTGCAAATGTTTGTATATATGGATCTGGCATTATTGTTTTAAGTTAATTTAAGGAATCACATGTGTAGTGCAATGATTTGAGGGAAAGTTTGCCGTCTACCATTGCCCCTGCCTGTAACGCAGTGGTAGGGGTAGGCGGTAAGTTAGCAGGTTAAACGCGGGGCAAAACGGCAGGGTAAAATAGCGATAGTTGGGGCGCGCGTCACTGTATGGGAGGGAATAGCTAATTCGATCGTTTACATCTGATATACATGCCGCGTGCGGAAGGGGTTACGAGTCGGTTTCAAGAAGCGCTGAGGACGCGTGAAACTGGAGATTGTATCGCAGGATCGCCTTACGCGTCCGAATTGTGTGCCCACAGCGAGTTACAGACGGGGAATCTCCAGCCGCACTTTACAGTATCGATCTGAAAGATAGGCGCATAACCAGTTTCACACATAGTTTTACAAAAGCTGCAGAAATGTATTCAGGAGAAGGAGCAGGGGGAGAGTAGGCATATATGTGCATTCTTGTTAATTGAAAAGGTATGTGCATAAATTACAATGTTCGAGTTCTGTGTTCCAAAGAGCAGGCATAACTTTGCACTGTCCTCTGTGTGTGTGTGTGTGTGTGTGTGTGTGTGTGTGTGTGCGTGTGTGTGTACACTCTGCCAATTACCCGAGTATTTTGAAAGTGATCTTAGGTGCATTAAGTTTGCTTGGAAAATACTCACTGAAGCCTGCATTTAGAATGTGCATAGGGTTTCCCACCATCCGAGCTGTTTGGAAATTACCCTTAATCTGCACAAAGGACAGAAGCGCTCATTGATTGTGATAGAAGCAAAATACAAACAAAAATAAACGATAAACCTCAGAAACCGAAGAAGTGTAAAATTAAAAAAAAAAAAAAGAAACATTATTTTCCCTGCAGACTCCAAATACACAATAGGATGAGCAAAGGAAAACACATTTATATTTCATCATCTTATAACAGAGAATACACTAAGTTTTATAACAACATAGATTCTTTTTAAAATAGATTTTACAATGATAAGGGGAGTATCAAAAAAAAGTATAAGAAAGCAGTCACAGAGAATAAAATGCATATTTATTTATTGGTATCAACTAATACGAATGAATATTTGTGTTCAGCTATACAATTAAGAATGCCAAGTATAGCCATTTATAAAAAAAAAAAAAAATAAATCCCAGACTTGGGGAAACTCTCACAGTCTCAGGAGACTGAACTGACATAGAATAATGTTCACATGAATAAGAGGCTTCCACAGCTATAGATTACAGAGAAAGGTGTCATCAACGATCCTCCCAACTTGAAGTGCTCTGTGCATCACAGTACTGGCATTTATAAGAACTCCAGTGTGTCCTTTATTAAATGTAATTATCTCCATCTTTATTACTGCGCCATTGTCTCCTACTTCTGCATGAAGGGAACTGTTCTAAAACTACCCTTGAAATTGACAGTCACAGTGCTCAAAATAGACAGCCTTTTCATAACAAATCAAAAAGAGAACAATGGGGAAGTAGTTTCCACCTCTCCAGTGCTACTTCAGTGAAAACTAGTGGAATAGCTTGGGTTTCTGAATGAAAAGAAATCTAATAGATAATAATTGAGCATACAGCTGAGAAATCTGAGGACCCTGTTTTATAATAATTCCTATCACCAAAGTGTCCTTAAATAATAACACTTTACCATCCTTTTTTATGAGCTCTACCAGTCATAGTGTAGAACACGGGTGCTTCTGTTTATTTATTTATCATTCAATTTATATTCTGCTGTTACCATTATTATAATATTAGCTCAAAGCTGCAGATCCTAAACAAGCTGTCCTCAACTTTGCTCCTCCTGTTTTCCATGACTTTGAAGGTACCTTCCAGTTGCAAATTAATCTTGACCAAATGTATGTATAAATATTCATCATTCATATTCATCGTGGATATGCTGAGAGCCAGCTAGGTGTGGAAGGCATGACAACTTGACTTTACTACTTTACTGCCTTATGCATTCAATACAGGCAATGATGACGGTTTGGGAGTGTCATCAATCGGTAATCATCTCAATGATCTCCAAACTGCTACGGCAAACAACCATGACTCTACTGAAGTCAGAGGAGCTCATGCTGGCTTATTTGGATCAACTGCGGAATGCTTTGAATCACCAAAGATTAGGAGCATGCAGTGAAAATCTTTTCTTTCCATGTTTTTGTTTCATTTATTATTTTTGCATTTTTTGTTCCAGTTTTCTAAATTTTGATGCATTTCATCTTTTATTTTAGCTCTTGCTAAAATGATTTACTGTGCACTAACATAAGACAAAAAACAAAGCCTAGTTTTGTTGGATTTGCTTTTTGTGTTATTTGTCATTAGAAATGAAACAAAAGGAACCAACAAATTTCATTGTGTTTTTATGTCATTTTTGAATGATACAATTTGACTCCTTTTCTCATCCATTCACTCTCTCTGTCACTCTTACTTCCAGAGCTCCCTCTTCAGCTATCTCTCTCTATCCAGAGTGAAATATCACACCATTCAAAATCATATCCTGTACATGGAAGGCTGCGTTTGAAAGTAATATTCCTCTTACTGCAGGGTCATTTATCAAATTACATTAGGGCCTTATCATGCGCAATGAATACCGCATCACAAAATGTGTATGCAAATGGAAAACTATTTATTTATTTGCCCATTTTATATACCATCGTTCCAAGTGAAGATCACAATGGTTTACATCATTATAGTATTCGAGTGGGAGGAATTTGGATGGAGTAAATGGAAATGAGGGTGTGCTAGCGTGGCATGTGATACAGTAATGCACACTATCGCGGGATTTATCACAGGAAATAACTATACCTATTTTTTTTTTGTGGTATGGTAAAAAAAAGGATTTATCATGGGCTATTATCGCAGTGATTATTGCATGCGATAAAAAGAGGAATTATAAGTGACACAGCTAGCAAGCCTATCTGGCCCAATAAAAACACCTTTCTTACCTGGTCTACCTTCCTAAAGCCATAATGTTTGTGGCAATTTTAATTGTTGCAGTATACTAGATGCATTGGCAGTCTAGCTACAGATGACAAGTAGAACAACAATAACCTCAGGAAACAGGCAAGGCCAGTTTCAAGCCCTCCTAGGGAAGTCCCAAAACCACAGGCAGAGCCATGGGTCCCGCAGGACTGGTGCCCAGACCAGCCCCTGGCATGCAGGTGGCCACGGTACAGGATATACAGGGAGTGCATCTTTCCTCCATGAAAATATTTGCTGGGTAGGCCAGAGGATTATGTGGTTAGCAGGTATTGCCTAAGCTCTCGGGCTATCCTGGAACTATATGAAGAAATCTGAGGGGATCTGGATCCTGTCACAGAAAGGCCCCACGCTGTGCCTGACTTCACCAAACTGTTGGCTGTCCTGCATTTCATGGCAAGCAGCTCCTTCCAAATGACAGTAGGGGTCATGGGGGGAATGTCCCAAACCTCTTTTTCCCGCTGTCTGGACCAGGTAATCACAGCATTCTCTGACCGCATTAATCACTACATAGCATTTCATCAGGACAGGCAGGACTTGATGGACTTGAAGAGGGGGGTTTTATGCCTTTGCAAACTTTCCCAATGTTCTGGGAGCTATCATCATCATCAAGCATCCATCATTCCATCCTGTGACAGGGAGGAGATGTACCCCAACAGAAAGCTCTTCCACTCCATCACCGTGCAAGTAGTCTGTGATGCTAGAATGTGCATCTTCGATGTGGTGGCCAGGTACCTGGGAGCTGTGCACGATTCCTTTATACTTAGGCAATCTGGCCTCTTTGAAACTTTTGAGGGTGGCCTGTATGGTGACGGTTGGCTCATAGGTAAGAGAGATGCTTCTTTCTCTATTCCATCTCTGGCTATGTGTTTGTGGCAAATGGCACAGACATGGGGAGTGGCTGGGGGGGGGGATGTAACAGCATCACTGCCATGACAAATGGCTTGTACAGTTACATCTGCAGGCGATTGGCCCAGTGCCTGGCATTTTCGCCCCATGCCGCAGATGCCTGCAAATCCTCTGATGGCAAACAATGCACCTGCCTTAAACCTTGGGGTGTGAACAGGCACTATACATTTTCAACGTGTTCATTGTCAAAATGGCCCTGTTCCTATCCTCTTATTGGGAGCAATTTCAATCTTACTGGTTAATGACAAGCTTGAAGTGTACACACTGCTGGCACTTCACGATCACGTGTGTCCGGTTAGTGAGGCGTCACCCAGATTGTCACCCACAATTTGTCTTGAGCCTCACACCTCTCAACCAAAAGCAGTATGCTGTGCATGTTGGTGGCCTGGCATATTCCCTCTGTCTGGGATCAAAAATTGGTTTCTATGGAGGATATACTGCAGAGCCAGCAGGGACATTCGCAATCACACCAACAGGTACCATTTTTGCAGTTAACACAAGTATAGCCGCTCTTATGTATTGCTTCAAGGTTGGCAGCCTGCTATACACCAGTAGCCTTAGCTCGGTTTTGAGGGCTTTGCACGAAATTGTTGGAATACCCAGATGCGATGTAGTAGTCCTGAACAGCTGAACTACTTTTGGCTACAGATAGGCTGCACATATACTGGCAAACAACAATGTGTTATGCACTTAGGCTAGGCAAATCGGCCTTTAAGGCTCAGAGAAAAGTACAGGCTACCTTATACAGCCTTAGAAGATGCAGTGGTTTGCCAGCCAGATATGCAAGTGAGAATGCTATGTATGATTGATGGCTTAAATCTGCATTACCACAGGAGATTCTGGATATGGTTAAAGGACCTGGACTCTCACCTCTGTTGACATTCCAAACACGCCAGCAGAGATGAGGTACAATGAGGCCTTATGTGCTATGCACTGTCTCATCAAACACACCTTTGGAATTCTCAAAAGTAGATTTCGGATGGATGGAGCTTTTATGTATGCCCCACCCAAAGTAGCAGATATAGTGCTGCTTTGCTGCGTCTTCCATAATATCGCTCTATGCCATGGACTAAGAATGGATATATTTTATTTATTTACTTACTTATTTATTTTATTTATTTAAAGATTTTTTATATACAGCGGCACATGTGGCACATCACCTCAGTTTGCAAGCAACATTAATTCAGCAAAGGGCTTTACAATAAAACTTATTAACCAGTGGCATTAAACAAGAAGTCATTTTCACCAATAACTAGGAGAATAAATAATCAACGTTAAGAGGGTAATTATGTTGTCTACGATAGAAAATAACAATGGAGAAGAGATAAGAAGAGGAGCCAACAATTAGTAAGAGACGATAAATACCTACGAGGGAGTATTTCGGGTAGAGGGGGGGATAGGGAAGGAAAGGGAGACTGTGGGAGGTGGTAAAAGCAACGTCAGTGGGTTGAAAGTGTCATAATCAGTTCATGGTAGGTTTAATGTGTCCCAATCAGTTCATAGTAGGCTTTTTTGAATAATTGCTTAAATTTTTTGTGACAATGTTCCTGGCGCAGTTGAGAGGGCATACTGTTCCAAATAGTGGCTCCAGCTATAGTGAGCGATCGTTCTTTGGTGGAAGCAAGTTTGGTTAGTTTGGGAGAGGGGATCGGTAGTCTGGCTTGGTGCTGGAGTCTGGTTGGTTGGTTAGATTTTTTGAAGTATAGGTGTTCTGAGAACCACTGCATATTTCGGTTATGGATGGCTTTGTGAATTAGGGTCATGGATTTATATATGATCCTGGATGCAACGGGTAGCCAGTGTAGCGATTGAAGTGCAGGAGTGATGTGCTCGTAGCGGCGTGTGTCAGTAATGATGCGGGCAGCCATGTTTTGTAACATTTGCAATGGTTGTAGCGTAGTTTTTGGTAGACCTAATAGCAGTGCGTTGCAGTAGTCAAGCTTTAATAGTATTGTTGCTTGTAGTACTGTGCGAAAGTCATATGGGTATAAGAGTGGTTTGATACGTTTCAGCGTGTGTAGCTTGAAAAATCCTTTTTTTTACCGTGTCCGAGATGAATTTTTTAAACGAATGATTGCAATCCATGATGATGCCAAGGCTGCGGACTTGCTGAGCCATGGGAGGGCTGGCTTGTGATAGAACAGTTGAGCAGCACAACGTCACTTTTTTTGGAGGAGTGATGAAGAGCAGCTCGGTTTTGTTGGTGTTAATCGCCAAGTAGTTATCTGTCAGTAGATTTTTAATTTCAGTGAGGGCCACGTTCCATGTGTTCAGAGCATTTGAGAGAGAACTGGTAATGGGGATGAGGATCTGCACATCATCCGTGTAGATGAAGTGTTGGAGACCCAGTTTTGAGAGTAGCCGGCAGAGTGGTGAAAGATAAATATTAAACAGAGTTGAGGAAAGTGAGGAACCTTGGGGGACTCCTTGTGCAAGACTTCTTGGCTTGGATTCGCATCGACCACTTTTCACACTGTAGATCTGGTTGCTCAGGTATGATTGGAACCAGAGTAGCGCAGTGCCAGTAATTCCAATTTCGGTGAGGCGGGAGATGAGAGTGTTGTGATTTACAGGGTCAAATGCGGCTGAAATATCTAAGAGGGCGAGGATGTGTGAGTAGCCGGAATCAAGGGCCTTTAGGAGCGACTCTCATAGTGATAGTAGAAGCGTTTCTGTGCTGTGGAGCTTTCTGAATCCATATTGGGAAGGGAAAAGTAATTGATGTTCGTCTAGGTAATCGGTGAGTTGTTTATTGAGGATTCTTTCCATTATTTTGGATAGGAAGGGGAGGTTCGAGACTGGACAATAGTTCGCTGGGTCGGAGGTGTCCAGGTTAGAATTTTTCAGGGTGGGTGTTATGATTGCATGTTTGAGCTGAGAAGGGACTATGCCCGATGCAATAGATTTGTTAAGTATTTTTGCGATGGGTTTCACTATAGCCAAACGTGTTGAGAGTAGAGTTTTGGTGGGCATAATGTCTGTGGGGTGCAGAGCTGGTTTAATTTTCTTTAATATTGATTCTACTTCTATATAAGTAGTATTCTCGAAAGTAATCAGCTTTGTTTTGACGTTTTTTTGAGTAGCTGGTGCTGATTGGTTGGAGTGAGTAGTAGCAGTCGTGAGATGCGGAATGTTATTGAGGGAGTTGCTGAGAATTGAAGTTGAGTTGGGCAAGGTTTGTGTCTTGAAACATGTTAGTATAGTTTGTATTTTGTTGTTGAAGTAAGCAGCTAGTTCCTCACATTTTGATTCATCATCGTTGTTTGAGTTTGTATGTATTGGAGCAGTCACAAGGTTTTTGATGAATTGGAAGAGAGCTCGTGGGTTGAATTGGTATTGGTGGATTTTTGCCACTGTAGAATATGCTGATGGAAAAATATGCCATGCTGATGGAAAAATACCAGAGACCTTGATACCCAGGCTCTGAAGAACAAGCTAGTGGGAACTAGTTCTGTAAGAATGCACAAACATCAGCAGAATCAACAAGGTGAGTCACAGGATGAGCACGAGACAGCACCGAGGGTACGAAGGAAATTATCTGTGAGAAAGAATGTGTGTATGAAGGGAAAGATAAGAGGATACAAAGAACAGCTGCGCTTAGCAGACAGCTCAATAAACTTGTGGGGTGGAACATGCGTAGAAGAAGCCAGATAGTTTGCTAAAGGTAAACTATATAAATAAAGCCTGCACGTAGAAAATTTTAAGCAAAGATCCTGAGACTCCGAGACTGACATGTGCTATGTACATTATGTGAGTATATTATTTTTTCTTTTGCTTCCTGTGTATACCATTGCTGATACGCAGTAGTTAGAGATAAACAATAAAGAGAATAAACATACAAGAGGTATCAGAGTCGTTCTTGAATAAACATCTGGCGACCGCGGCAGGACTTCGGGTGGTTTGCATATGTTTCAGGGAACGACTCTGATCGTTTCTAGTGAAGTGTAGAAGATTCACGTTCTTGGTGATTCCCTTAGCTCGGAGTGATCAACCGTGGTTAAGGAGTAGTCATTTTAAAGCCAAGTCCTGTGTGAATCTTGTTGAGAAACTGGAAAAAGGGCGCCAAGGGTGTTAACGCTGCAGCGATTGCTATTTTTCTTGTATTTCTTGTGTGGTTTGATACTAGCGTGTATATATTTTTTGTTCCTATTTTGCATTGGTTATTATATTCAGTTACTGGTGCGTAGAAAAAATAGACGGAACCCCGATATGGCCGAAACCCCCCCCAATCTCACCCTGAAACGGGTCCCAGAAGAACAAATAGGACAGTCTAATACGCTACATACGTTATATGTTAATAGTGATGATACATGTACGGCTGTCCAACACGTGATTAATTTATTTCCATTTGAAAAAGATCTTATTAAGAAGATAAATGACAAATGGGGTAAATATTCTGTTAAAGACTCCTTTCTTTCATGGCCTATGGAAGGATCTTTGAAACTTAGTCATTTATTGCCACTGTTAAAATTTTTACAAGATAATAAAAAGAAGAATAGTCTAGAGAAACATTTGCATGTCTGGAACTTATTTTCAATGGTGGGTGACTTATATACAGCCGATAAAGAAATAAAAAAGAGAAATAAAGTAATCAGTGAAATAGGGGCAGAATTGTCAAAGTCAGTTAACCCACCTCCCTCCTACGCGACAACGTATCCTTTATTAAAGGAAAAGGATCGTGAACCTCCGGTACCGATACCTGTAGGCTATGGTCCTTTAAAAGGACCTGAGGGGGAGGTTCCCACTAAAAGTAAGAAGCCATTATACCCCGACTTAAAAGGTTTTGAAAAACAGCAAAGAGAGCTAGCAGCAGAGCAGGAATTCGAACCGTTCCCTAGCAAAAACGACTATGAGATAAAGGGAATAGTACATCTAACAGATGTACCTGCGGACAGCTCATACTGTCAGCGAATACGATGTGATGAACGAATAAGTGTTGCTAAAGAAAGCCCCATAGGGGCCGCTGACAAAAAAGACAGCAACCCATTGCTGCCCACCGTGATTAAAACTAGACTGGTGGACATCAATAAGGAAAAATATGGTGACCCATGGTGGGAGACAGTTGTAAGTGAATTGACTAAACGGAACTTGAACATCCCTTGTCATATGGAGGGACCGGCCTCTGAAGAGGAACTGCTAGAATTACTGGAATTGATAAAATCACATTGCAGCAATTCAGACGAGCTGGGTTATATGCAGGATGGTTGTAAGATATGGCAGAAATGTATGCACGAGGTGGAAAAACCTCCGTCAAAAAGTACTAGATCACAGACAAAAGAACCGCAGACAAAAGTATGTCCCATTTTCTTACGTTCCGATTATCACAACCAACCGATTGCAACATAAGCCATATACTCCAGTAGATATCAGTACCATTGTACAAAAACTGCCGAGCATACATAAGGGAGCACGCCTATGGCTAGAAGCAATTGATACTAATACGGCAGGTACACAATTAGCGATAGGCGATTTTAAGGCATTATGTGCCGCTTGTGGTATTAGTTTGCCACAACTAGCAGTAGTAAGCGCTCGCCCTAGATTAACGACTCATGCCGCTGATGGACTTCCTTTTCAGGGGCAGGATAGAATAGATTTGGTAAATGCTTTAAATGTCCTGTATCCTACAAGTATAGATTTTACAGCTATCACTGCATCTAAATGGGATGGCTCAGCTGATTTCTCAATGCATTTAACGAAATGTATGGACATGTACAAGGCTCAAACTGGGCAGGATGCTGATATTCAGCCGAATATTCCAGTATTTTTACATTTATTTTATGCCACTTTGCCTGCAAACATGCAGACTAATTTGAATAATGTTGTGGCATTGTCTACAAAAACATGGCCAGAGGTGAGAGCCACTTTAATACATTTTGCCTCAGTACATTGTAAAATGATAAGGACGCCTAATAAAGAACGACAGAAAATGGCTAACAAATTAATGACATTACAGATTGCAGACTTAGAAGAGAAAAAGAATATTAAAACTAACCCACCAAGCTAAGGTAGCCTACCAGGCAGAGATATACAGGATTGTTATGTCATGCAAGGGCCATTGCGTTCCCCGTCTGCGGGAATATATCGGGGAGGATATCCCCCTTATATCCCTCGAGGTCGAGGAATGAGAAGGGGGAGAGGTGGAAGAGGTTTTGCACAGGGGATCATGAATAGACCGTCCCCTGATAGAAGAGCTCATGTGCAGTGTTGGAATTGCCAGTCATTTGGACATTATGCTAATGAATGCAGACGATCAGGAGTCCCTGATCATACACAACAAGCACTGCAGACATTACCACCGCCACCGCCACCTGCACCAGATCAGTTGCAGGCTGGCCAACAGCCCTCACAATACCCTGTGTGGGGTCAAGATAATTATTGACAAATTGCAGGGAATGGAGGAATTGTTCGGGGTGACACTGTGTTTTTACACCACATAATCTTTCTTCGCTCTATCAGTGGTTTGGCGGTAGTTGTGTAGTAGGGACCTGAATTTTAGTAGTGTTGTTGTATTTTGGTTTCTGCGCCATTCCTTTTCAGTTTTGCGGAGCGCAGTTTTCATTGATTTTAATTCGGGAGTGTACCATGGTTTTTTATTTATCTTTTCCGTGTTGATTTCTTTGGTTTGTATGGGGCAGAGTTTCTCTGCTATGTTGCTTGTGATTTGGAACCATGATGCAGTCGCTGTGTCAGCGTCTGTAAGATCTAGTTTTTTGAGATCTTCAGATAGTGCATTGATGATGTCTTCCGTTTGACCCTGTTTTCGGAAATATATCGTTTTTCTGCTGTGAGAATCGGTTGGTGAGAGCTTAATTGAACAACACGTGTTAATCCGGTAGTGGTCTGACCAGGGGATGGGAGTGCAGTGGGGTAGGTCGGTTTGTATATGTGAGTTGGTAAAAATGACATCGAGGGTGTGTCCCACTTTGTGAGTAGGGCTAGTCACAGCTTGTTGAAAGCCTAGGGCATTCAGCACAGTCATTAATGCTTCGCAGACTGGGGTTGGTGGGAGACAATCAAAGTGAAGGTTCAAGTCCCCTAAGATGATAGCTGGGGAGTGTATTTCGATATGTTTGGCAATAAATTCTGAGAGCAGGGAAGGATTACTTTCGAGAATGTTGGGGGGGGGGGGGGGGTGTAGATTAGGCAGATTTGAAGATCCTTGGATTTAAAAAGACCAATCTCAAGTTTGTGTGTGTGTGTGTGGGGGGGGGGGGGGTAATGGCTTGTATGGCTAGATTAAATTTCTTTTTGGCAGCTAGGAGGATGCCTCCTCCTTTCTTTTTGTTCCTCGGTATGGAAAATACATTGTATATGTCAGTGGGTAGTTGATTAATTATGGCTGTGTCGGTGTATTTTAGCCATGATTCAGTGATCGCACAAATGTCTGGTGTTTCATCTGTGAGAATGTCACTCAGTAGTGTGGCCTTTTTTAGCAATGATTGTGTGTTTAATAGCAAGATGGAGAATGTTATCAGACCTAGCATTTGGGTGATAGGTGTTACCATAATGTGAGTTAGTGTTCTGTAAACTGGCGTGTGTTGGTAGAGTCTCTCAGGTTTGTATGTTGTGTTGAAGTGTTTGATGGTGGGTATGTGGTGGGTGGTCATCTTGGTATGGTGCAAGGTAATCGGCAATACCGCTGATCTCTTGGGTTATAGGCTCGGTGTTGCGTGTTTTTTTTTTTTTTTCCTTTCTCTCTTACTTCTTCATCTTTCTTTCTTTTTATTTCTGTTCTCTTAAAGGCTCTTCTTTACAGGTGGCTGTCCCACGAGGCCTGGTGACCTTCCTGGGAATGGGAACTCTTGTAGGTGATTTGTATGACAGGAGCAGATGTAGTTTATAGTGGGAGAGCGACCAAGAATTTTGGTCAATGTGCTATGATGCAGGGCAAGCTATACATAAGTGTAGCTCATCTGTTTGGAGGAGAGGCTAGGAGAACTGCGCCAGGGGCAGCATGAGGGGCTGCATGAAGGGGCGCACAAAGGGGCGAGCTCCTTTGTCGTGCTCCTTTGTCGCGCTCCTTTGATGCCCGGCACGCAGTGCCTGGGGTTCGAGGTCGGCTTTAAATCCCCCGCTCTAGTCGCGTTCGCCTGATGTCATCGGTGCGACTCGGCTCGGAGCAACTCGGATCTTGTAGGAGGGACGCTGATCGGTAAGTGAGAGTGTCTGGTCTCGTGGCCGGCGGAGGGCCACGGTGGTAGGGCGAGAATTTGTGGCCTTAACCCGATGGGTCCAGCGCCGGCTGCGCGGCCCTTCTCCCAGCTCCTACAGCAGTGGCTGAAGACGAAGCAGATGGGCGGCCATCGGGTTCGCTGGCGTGCGGGAAAGGAGTGCCTGGGGTTCAAGGTAAGCTTTAAATCCCCCGCTCTAGTCATCATCAGTGCGACTCGGCTTGGAGCGACTCGGATCTTGTAGGAGGGACGCTGATCGGTAAGTGATAGCGTCTGGTCTCGTGGCCGTCGGAGGGCCGTCGGTGGTAGGGCGAGAATTTGTGGCCGGAAGCTACAGCTCTGGCCACAAATAGTTCCGGATCTGCCCCAGTGTCTCCCATAAGTCCCCATACGAGCCCAGGACATCACGCTGAGTGGCAGCCAGCTTTGCCAAAACCTTATTATACAATGCTACTTTGTCTGATAGGCCTCACCTATCACATCTCCCTTCCAGGGAAAGGAGGCCAGTAGACTGTTAGCTGCTGCTGTTCTTGCTATCATCTTTCTTTCTCTCACTGCTTCTCTGTATATATCAGTGTGTGACAGAAAACATGTATGCCTACTCTGGATTCATCTTGACAATGGAGCAGTAGATTGTACTTGAAAGTCAGTTGTGAAAGTAAAGATTACTTCAAATACATGTGACTGCCATAATTTATTTATTTATTTGTCGAGTTTTATATACCGTCGTTCGGTTTTGCCTTCACAACGGTTTACAAAGTTTCGATGTTTAACGGAGTTGAATGTGTTCTGCCTGATAGTAACAGTAAAAGTGGCATGTATGGCATGAGAGTTTGTGGTCTAGCTAGCACTGTGTGGCTTGCATCCCCTCCCCAGTGGGTTCCTAACGCTAATATGTGGATGAGATTGTGCCACAAGTGTGATGCCACCCTAGCTGTTCCTCGAGTTTGGAGAGCTGCAGCTCTAGAAATCCTGTAAATCTCAAAGAACTCGGAAGCTTAAAAGCAGGAAATCCTAGCATGTGATAGGTTCCAAACCAGGACAGGATTTACCTATCCTGAAAATTGGAGGAAGTTGGCAACCCTACTGCTGACATCAGAGTGCTCTAGTAGCACGCCTTCCCTTACAGCCTTGGGTAAAGCGCCTGTGCTACCTGGTGCCATTCCAACAATGTGCACAAGTCCTTCAAGCTAGCATTCCTCTTGGTGGTTGCAATCACCCCGACACAGATGCACCGTACTACACCTAGCTGTGCAATTTATAAATGATAATATGCAGAAGGTGAGGGCCTTGGCCGTTCGGGCTCACTGAGTCATGTGGTGCAGCTGTATGTACATATGTAAATACCCAGAAAATAAGCAAGAGTATTTTGCTTTGAGCTATAGCTAGTATCTCTTACAGTCCTGGTGTGATCTGTGACCACCCTTAAAGCACATAGGTTGAGCACTCCTGCGCCAAACAGGTTGCAGATTGTTCCATTTCCAACATCACTCCACATGTTTGTGTCGTTTCATGCTTGCAGACCCTTGCAGATCCACATGTCTGTCACAACTGGTGGGGAATCTGGAAGAGCTGATATCTTCTAGGATGTGCCTCATGTGGTGTAAGTCACTTTTACAGTTCGTAGTGAGCAGGGCAGGTGTGCTCCTATACTCTCAATGATCTGCTCTGTGAATAGCATTCTGGCTAGAGAAACTGTTGTCAGCTGATGACTTAATGAGCTTATAAGCTGCCTCCATAGTACATGGGACACAGTGAATGTATAAGCCTACTACTCGCAGAGGTCTCATGTGGTTGCATGATGGCTGATGGCCTTTCTGGTTGGGCTCCTGCCACACACACATTTCTGGTTGGGCTCCTGCCACACACACATTTACAAGCCCTTGAGGAGCCCATGTCAGAACCTCTGACAGATGTGTTTTATGTGGCCAGGTATAGATAATAAGTTTCAAGGAAGGACTTTGACTACCTCATTAGCTGTTAGGGACAAGCAGCAATAGATATCAATATTGATTGATAACAAACATTCCAGGAACAGGGCGTCTGTACTCAAAAGATAAGTGTGTCAGTATGTGACTCGGTGAGTGATGTGCTGTGTTACCCTCTGTCAATCTCTGTCTCTGGGGGTGCTGTTGCACTCAGATGTCCCTCCCTTGCCACAGCAATCCATACCACAGAGCAGATGGTGTGTGTGTGTGTGTGTGTGTGTGTGTGTGTGTGTGTGCATACATTGTGCACACACAGCTTTTGGACAGCAGTGATCGAGTGCTTGCATGCTTGAGAAGGGGTGCATGTGGCACTTGAGCATATTGGCTGCAGTATGAATGCCCTCATGCCTTGTCCTCTAAAATTTCCCCATCTACACTCACAGTTTATACCGAGCATTGAGAGAGGGGCAGAGGTATGAAAGTTGCCAGTGTGACACATCAAACATGTGTTCACATTTGTCTGTCATGCACCCCGCCTCCCCCAAAGATTCTTTTCCAACCTGTACTTCACTCTGGCAGGGTGGGGATACCTTCTTTCTGCCATATGTAGGTCAATAACTTTCTTGTGCATTTAGAGAGGTGGTGCGCCCATATCTGCTATAGAATCTAGGCGACGGGGTTTGCTTTGTAGTTTAGGCGATTCACTTGTACACAGACTTACCTTTCCCTTCCACACTGCTGTGTACTTGGTGACTGTTGGAACAGAGTGGAGGGAGGAGGAGTGAGGGAGTAGTGTCTTATCCACAATGTGCACAGGCAACGAGCACAGGGCCTAGAGGGCTCCTGCTGCCTCTGCTGCTGCTGCTGCTTGGGAACAGGCAGACTTCCACAGACTGACTGCCATCCCTGTAGTGGGCTGCCTGCAAGATCTGGATGCTACCTATAAGGTCATCCTTACCTTACACGACTTAGAGATCCATCCTCTCCACAACCTCTACTCAGCTCCTCTACTCCTCCTCTACATATGTCCTCACTCCTCCACACACCTTCTCACTCCTCCACTCACCTCCTCCACAGAAAATGACAAACTGACAAACATGACAAACAAACATGACAAATAAACATGACATTCACATACAAACACAGAGTTAAAAGACAAAGGTAAAGGTAAACAGAAGGAAAAACAGTAAAGAACAGGACAATGCACTCAGAAATCGCAATACCAACTAACTCTTAATCCACTGACCACTCACCTCCTCTCCTCTAAGCCATGACATACCATCAGAGAGGCAGCTGCAGGTAGCCTGTATATATAACCTGGAAAAAAATAACACACCTCACACTAATTAACATGAGCCATGTCAAATGACGTGGCAAGCAGTGAAGCAATGCACCACGCAGTGTCGCAATGAGTGACGTGCTCGCGCAACGCACATATGCTGACACAACGCGGCGGGCTGTATTATATATGCGGTGCAGCAGGCTGCTAATTTGCCTACCCACGCCCTTTTTTTTTTTTATCGTTGGTACTATTTCCACAGTATTTATAGCAATCTGATGAATCTAGGTCTTAGTTAGTACCAGTTTTACAATTATCCTTACCAGGCTGCATGGGAATATTGTTTATTTGTTATAAGATTTCCCTTAAGACCTTCTCATTTATACATAATTCAAAGTGCTTTTAAAAGTATACCTGATTGTTTTAAAATGTTTAAACAATATACAAATCTGACATCATTACTACAGTTTTCAAATCTATATGAGGTCTTAATTCACACTAACGTGTAAGCATGCATCTTGATCAAGTTAATTCTCTTTTCTAATTTGTATTTCAGGGCTCATAAAACAGGCAGAAAGAGAAG